>NC_135211.1:39163445-39188445 GCF_052324685.1 Brachyhypopomus gauderio | reverse complement strand
TTCCTACTGTCACGGTCACAGCTCCGGACCCTTCCCTGTGGGCGTGCCACTATGTCGTCTGCGTGTCGTTATGCCCATGTATGTACTTCCGTGGGTGTGGGTTGTTCGTGAGCGTGTTCGTAGTCGCACCTGTGCCTTGTCTCGAGATCACGAGGGTTTGTGTTATTCACCTATTTAATGTGCGTTCGCGCAGTGTCTTGTGCTCGTCTTTGTCTAAAGTTTCGTGCCTGTGTGAGAGGTGTGTTGTCTGTTTGCACTCCGCACGGAGCTTCACGTGTTTGTTTGTTTTCATTAAACGTTCAGTGTTGCACAGTTGACGTTCGTCGTGCTTCATATCTCGAGCGACACAGAAAGACGAGCCTAACTAAAAGAAGTATGCCAGGATACGCCACCCGTGCCCCAAAGGGGAAGAGGAAAAGCCAACGTCACCACAGCTCTTCCCCGGTTCGGCGCCGCGAATCCCCCGTCACCGAACAGACCATGCAGCAGGACCCCCTGTGTGTGTACTTGCTTTGCGCGGCTCGGGAGATGGAAGACAAAGAAATCGCAGAAAGCATCCGCCAATCCGCGGAACGCATATGGAGGGAGAAGCACCCTCTCGCGTCCCTAGGGCGGCCACCCAGGGCGGTAGGCAGCAGCGGATCGGGGGATGGGAGAGCACCGCTCCTGGACTTCCCAGAGGAGGACTCCAGTGAGCCGTTTATGGTGGGGGTAGGCGCCTTTGCCCTCACTCCTCCCGAAGACGAGTTCGGGAGTGAGGACTCCGGAGAGGAGGAGAGTGAGGGTGAAGCCAGATACCCTTCCCCCTCATCGGCGGCTCCCCCGACGTCCGACGAGGAGAGGGAGACCAGCCCCACGCCATCAGTCTACTCCGACTGTGTACTACGGCGAGGAGAGTGAAGACACCAGCCCTCCCCCGTCGGAGTGGTCAGAGACCACCGAGTACCCCGACGAAGAGGAGAAGGGGCTGGTCAGCTCAGCCCCATCGGGAGACGAGGAGCAGGGCGAGGACAGCGAGGGGGAGAGCCCTCAGTCCGTGAGCTCGGTCCCGACAGTGTACAAAGGGGGAGGGAGCGGACCGGACGGTTCGTTCGCGTCAGACAGTGGAGACTCCTGCAGTGAGGAGCCCATGGAGCACGCTCGCTGTGAGACCCCCGCACGGTCCATGGACTGGAGCGTGGCCGAGGAGGAGGAGCCGGCGATGGACACCACCCCCGATACCGGAACCAGGGGAGGCTGGCCTGGCAGAGGAAGGGCTTCCTACGGGAGGTTCCCAGAGAGGGTGGAGGAGCGCCAGCAGGCTTATAGGGCGGCAAGCCCCTACGGCACTCCGAGGTAGCCGCGGACCAGGGAGGACAGTTGCCGCGAGACACGCTGGTCGCACCGCCTCCAAGCGGGAAACAGGTCGCTCTGCGCCTCGCGCGGCCACCAGTCGCGCTGCGCCTCGCGCGGCCACCAGTCGCGCTGCCCCCAAGCGGTCTCCAAGTCGCGCTGCTCCTGGCGCGTCCGCCGGTCGTGTGTCACCTGGCGGTGAGCACGCAGCACAGGCGGGGGGAGACCCGCCTTCTGCAGCGCCTCCAGTCCCCGGAGCTTTCTCTCCGCTGCAGGCTTTGCCTAAGGCGGGGAGCTTGGCTCCGATGATGAATGTTTGTGTACCTGTGTTTTTGTCAGTCCCAGTGTTTCTCCCTAATTCACTGTTCCCGTTTGTGCCCTTTGTGTTCAGCGTCCCTGTGTGCATGTTTGTGACTGTGCCATTGTTTAATGTATTCTCCCCTGTCTTCCCAGGGAGGGTGTTCTAGAGCTGTTCGCGGCGGTTCCCACCATCGGGGGAGACGGCTCTCGGAGGCTCGTGAACCCGGCGGCTCCGGACCTGCCCGTTGGTATTGGTTCGGGGCTTTTCCAGCTACGCGGGAAGCTCCGGGAGTAGCGAGCCCCTGGTGGAGGGTTCTGTCACGGTCACAGCTCCGGACCCTTCCCTGTGGGCGTGCCACTATGTCGTCTGCGTGTCGTTATGTACTTCCATGTATGTACTTCCGTGGGTGTGGGTTGTTCGTGAGCGTGTTCGTAGTCGCACCTGTGCCTTGTCTCGAGATCACGAGGGTTTGTGTTATTCACCTATTTAATGTGCGTTCGCGCAGTGTCTTGTGCTCGTCTTTGTCTAAAGTTTCGTGCCTGTGTGAGAGGTGTGTTGTCTGTTTGCACTCCGCACGGAGCTTCACGTGTTTGTTTGTTTTCATTAAACGTTCAGTGTTGCACAGTTGACGTTCGTCGTGCTTCATATCTCGAGCGTCACACCTACACCTTCCCTACCCTGGTTTCAGTTCCTCCAATTCCTCCATTTACACATTTTCAGCTTCCTACTATTTCTGATATTTCCAAGCTTATTCATAAATCAAAACTATCCACTTCTCAGCTAGATCCATTCCCAACACCCCTGGTTAAAACATGTTTACCCTCCATTGTGCCTCTTATAACGAATATTATTCATTCTTCTCTCACTTCTGGGTGTGTTTCTTCGTCCTTAAAAACTGCTGCAGTCACCCCTTTTTTTTTTATTTTATTTTAAAAAGACCCGGTTTAGATCCAAACAACCTAAATAACCTTCGTCCTATCTCCAACCTACCATTTCTTTCCAAAATCCTGGAGAAGACAGTAGCGTCACAAGTTAATTCTCACCTTTCCGACAATCACCTCTATGAACAGTTTCAATCTGGTTTCCGTCCTTATCACAGCACTGAAACAGCCTTAGTTAAAATAACAAATGATCTACTGACTGCAGCAGATTCAGGTTTACTGTCCATACTCATTCTTCTCGATCTGACTGCTGCATTCAATACCATCTCCCATCCTATCCTCCTTCAGAGATTGTCTGCTATTGGTTTTTGCAATAAACCCCTGGACTGGTTCACCTCTTACCTCTCTGACCGCACTCAGTTCATTCAGTTAAAAACTTTTACATCCCAGCCATCCCCCCTCACTTCTGGTGTCCCACAAGGGTTGGTTCTTGGTCATATTCTTTTTATCATTTATCTTCTTCCCCTAGGTCACATTTTTCATAAGTACAACATCCATTTTCATTGCTATGCAGACGACACCCAGCTCTACCTCTCTAGCAAACCTAATTCCATCCTTCCACCTTTATCCCTATGTGATTGCCTCCAGGAAGTTAAGTCATGGTTCTCCTCAAATTTTCTCAAACTCAACAGTGATAAAACAGAGGTTCTCCTCATTGGTTCCAAATCTGTCCTCTCCAAAGCTAACAGTTTGTCCATTTCTATTGATAACACCTTGGCCTCCTCTTCTCAGCAGGTTAAGAGTTTGGGTGTTGTCCTCGATAGCACTCTGTCTTTTCAATCCCACATAAATACCATCACTCGTTCTGCTTATTTCTATCTTCGTCACATAAATCGTCTTCGTTCGTCCCTCACCTCTGCCGATACTGCCATCCTGGTTCACTCCCTGGTCACATCTCGTCTTGACTATTGTAATTCTCTTTTGTTTGGTCTTCCCCTCAAGTACCTCCAGAAGTTACAACTGGTTCAGAATGCTGCAGCTCGCATAATCACTAAAACTCCATCCACTCACCACATCACCCCTGTTCTTCGACACCTCCACTGGCTCCCTGTTAAATTCCGCATCAACTACACACTTCTACTGCTCACCTTTAAAGCTATGCATCAACTTGCCCCTTCATATCTCACCGAGCTCCTCCACATACATAGACCTAGCCGGACACTTAGATCCTCCTTATCCATATCACTTACAGTTCCCTCAGCCCGGTTAATCACCATGGGTGCTAGAGCTGCCGGACACTTAGATCCTCCTTATCCATATCACTTACAGTTCCCTCAGCCCGGTTAATCACCATGGGTGCTAGAGCTTTCAGTTGCTCTGCTCCTCGTCTTTGGAACTCTCTCCCACCTGACATCCGCAATATTACTTCACTGGACACTTTTAAATCACAACTAAAAACTCATCTGTTTAGGTCTGCTTACAGCTCCTAGTTTGTGTTTTATCTTGTATTTTTGTTTTATATCACTGAATGTTTTATGTTTAATTGCTGCTATATGTACGGTGTCCTTGAGAGCCCTGAAAGGCGCCTATAAATAAAATGCATTATTATATATATATATATATATATATATATATATATATATATATATATATATATATATATATATATATATACATATATAATATGTCTATAAAATATCTCCCGAACCCCCGCCCCCCCCAAAAAAAATCCTCGGATCTACACGATTCGCGTAGGTCACCCTTTTCAAAACGGCGAATTTCGCTAAAAGGTGACAGATTTTCATGCCTGATAGCATCAGGACAACAGCGTCAGGACAATGTTCAGTTTGGTATGATAGACCGTCGTCAAGGCGGCTGCCGCTGCAATATGAGGCGTGTTTACCGTGTCTCCATCTACAACCTCTCACAAGCCACCGTTGGACTCCTTGTTTTAGCAGTGGCATAACATATAGTTATTTCCCATTCTCTTTGTTAAGATACTGACAGAAAATATGTGCTCGGAGGGCTTCTACAGGCAGAAGTCAGAATTTAGCATGGAATGTGTGGTGTGTTCTGGGTGGTGCGTTCTGGGTGGAGTATTTTGTGTGGTGTGTTCTGGGTGGTGCATTGTAGGTGGAGTGTTCTGGGCAGTGCGTTCTGGGTGGAGTATTCTGTGTGGTGTGTCCTGGGTGGTGCACTGTAGGTGGAGTGTTCTGGGCAGTGCGTTCTGGGTGGAGTATTCTGTGTGGTGTGTCCTGGGTGGTGCACTGTAGGTGGAGTGTTATGGGTGGAGTGTTATGGGCGGTGCGTTCTGGGTGGAGTGCTCTGGGCGGTGTGTTCTGGGTGGAGTACTCTGTGTGGTGCATTCTGGGTGGTGCATTGTGGGTCCTCACTGCTCCTGAAGGTCTCGTAGACTCTGTTCGGCCCTGTGCAGGCTGTCAAGGTCTTTCATCATCTTGGAGATGTGCATCTTGAAGGCCTTGTTCTGCACCTGAGCGAACCAGCAGCCCCCCAGGCCCATCACCACCGACACAATGAGCAGCAGGTCCTTCATCCAATTGTGCGGTGGCCCTGGACAGCAAACATCTGATTTAACTAAGAAAGATCTGGAAAGAGGCTGATTGAACCAGGAGTGTTAGAGGGGCAAATGACATGAGGTCCTCCAGACAGAGGCAGTTCTAAGCCAGACTAATGAGGAGCGTGTAGACAGGTGCAGATAACAGCTGCACGATTACAGGGCTTTAATGACTTGTAGGTCAGCTATATTTATTAATGACGTTAAAATAGCCAAGAGCTAAACTCTAAGTGTGCACACCTGCTGTTCTTAACCCCAGCTATGTCAGTCCACAGTGTGCACTGGCCACAGCAGGGAATTCTGGGGTTCAGGAGTTTGAGCTGGCTGCTGAAACAGGATTTAGCATTACTGTTGAGCAGGGAGCAAGTTACATGTGCTTCAGTGTTTGAGGAGGCTGAGAAAAGGTGGAGATCACGGGCCAAGAGTCAGTGCACCGTCCCTGAGATGACATGGGACCTCCACCCATCTGGCTGAATGGTGGTACATACGTGTAGGTGGTCTAGACTAATGATGTCATGGTACATACGTGTAGGTGATCCAGAGTAATGATGTCATGGTACATACATGTAGGTGAGCCAGATTAATTATGTCATGGTACATACATGTAGGTGATCCAGAGTAATGATGTCATATTACATACGTGTAGGTGGTCTAGAGAAATGATGTCATGGTACATATGTGTATGTGGTCCAGACTAATGATGTCATGGTACATACGCTTAGGTGGTCCAGACTAATGATGTCATGGTACATACGTGTAGGTGGTCTAGAGTAAAGATGTCATGGTACATACGTGTAGGTGGTCTAGAGTAATGATGTCATGGTACATACATGTATGTGGTCCAGTGTACTGATGCCATGGTACATACGTGTAGGTGGTCCAGACTAATGATGTCATGGTACATACGTGTAGGTGGTCCAAAAAGAACGACGTCCAAGGCCTTCAGCTTCAATTTTTGCTTGTGCTGCTGGTCCTGGACCTTCAGGTAGGTGCTCATAAAAGACGGCTCATTTGATGCAATTCTGCATTGAAGAGAATCTGATTGGACTACTGTACAATTTCCATGCGTTCTGATTGGTTAGCTTTGCAGTCTGTCATACAAAAGCAGCAGGTAGTTCAGACGAAATATTTTGTCAGTTCTGACTTTGCATGTCTTTGATTGGTCTGTCAGCTGGGCAGGGCGTTTGATTGGTCTTTGTCACCTGGATGGGGTGTTTGATTAGTCTGTCACCTGGGCAGGGTATTTTATTGGTCTGTCACCTGGGCAGGGTGTTTGATTGGTCTGTCACCTGGGCGGGGCGTCTGATTAGTCTGTCACCTGGGCGGGGCGTTTGATTGGTCTGTGTCACCTGGGCGGGGCATTTGATTGGTCTGTGTCACATGGACGGGGCGTTTGACTGGTCTGTGTCACCTGGACGGGGCGTTTGACTGGTCTGTGTCACCTGGGCGGGGCGTTTGATTGGTCTGTGTCACCTGGGCAGGGCGTTTGATTGGTCTGTGTCACCTGGACGGGGTATTGTATTGGTCTGTCACTTGTGCAGGGCGTTTGATTGGTCTGTCACCTGGGCAGGGCGTTTGATTCGTCTGTCACCTGGGCAGGGCGTTTGATTCGTCTGTCACCTGGGCAGGGCGTTTGATTGGTCTGTGTCACCTGGACGGGGCGTTTGACTGGTCTGTGTCACCTGGGCGGGGTGTTTTATTGGTCTGTGTCACCTGGGCGAGGCGTTTGATTGGTCTGTGTCACCTGGACGGGGTATTTTATTGGTCTGTCACCTTGGCAGGGTGTTTCCATTCACATGTAGCTCTCTGAAGTTCTTCTCATACTGTGGCAGCTCCACAAACTCCCTCAACCACAGCAGCACGTCCTCCTGAGTCCAGTTATGAACTGAGAGAGAGAGAGAGAGGGAGGGAGAGAGGGAGAGGTAGAGGGTGAGGAAGAGAGAGAGAGAGGGAGAGGTAGAGGGTGAGGAAGAGAGAGTGAGAGAGATTGCAGTGCAGCTCAGCTTAAATTTCATATACAGACATGCCCGTGTGCAAACACAAACACTCACACTCCCATACATTCTCACAAACTCCCTCACACACACAGTCACACATTTCCACATGCCCTCATAAGCTTGTACATGCTTACACACACACACACACACACACACACACACACACACACACACACACACACACACACACACACACACACACCCTCACCTTCTGAGGCCTTCCAACCCTTCCATAGCTCCTCTATGGTGATGTGCTGGTCCTCTCTGTGCAGCTTGCTATGTTTATTGGTCTGTTGCTGTTGCTGCATGTCCTCAATAATGAACTACAGTCACAGGAGAGACACACAAATACATGTCCTCAATAATGAACTACAGTCACAGGAGAGAGACACACACATGTCCTCAATATTGAACTACAGTGACAGAAGAGACACACACACACACACGTCCTCAATAATGAACTGCAATCACAGAGGAAAGACACACACATGTCCTCAATAATGAACTACAGTCACAGGAGAGACACACAAATACACATACTCAATAATGAACTACAGTCACAGGAGAGACACACACATGTCTTCAATAATGAACTACAGTCACAGAGAAAAGACACACACGTCCTCAATAATGAACTACAGTCACAGGAGAGACACTCATGTCCCCAATAATGAACTACAGTCACAGGAGACACACACGTCCTCAATAATGAACAACAGTGACAGCAGAGACAAACACATGCCCTCAATAAAGAACTACAGTCACAAAAGAGAGATACACACATCCCCTCAATAATGAACTACAGTCACAGAAGAGAAACACACATACATGCCCTCAGTAATGAACTACAGTCACAGGAGAGACACACACATGTCCTCAATAATGAACTACAGTCACAGGAGAGACACACAAATACATGTACTCAATAATGAACTACAGTCACAGGAGAGACACACACATGTCCTCAATAATGAACTACAGTCACAGGAGAGACACACACATGTACTCAATAATGAACTACAGTCACAGGAGAGACACACACATGTACTCAATAATGAACTACAGTCACAGGAGAGACACACAAATACATATCCTCAATAATGAACTAGTCACAGGAGAGACACACAAATACATATCCTCAATAATGAACTACAGTCACAGGAGAGACACACAAATACATATCCTCAATAATGAACTACAGTCACAGGAGAGACACACACATCCTCAATAATGAACTACAGTCACAGGAGAGACACACACACATACATGCCCTCAGTAATGAACTACAGTCACAGGAGAGACACACACATGTCCTCAATAATGAACTACAGTCACAGGAGAGACACACAAATACATGTACTCAATAATGAACTACAGTCACAGGAGAGACACACACATGTCCTCAATAATGAACTACAGTCACAGGAGAGACACACACATGTACTCAATAATGAACTACAGTCACAGGAGAGACACACACATGTACTCAATAATGAACTACAGTCACAGGAGAGACACACAAATACATATCCTCAATAATGAACTAGTCACAGGAGAGACACACAAATACATATCCTCAATAATGAACTACAGTCACAGGAGAGACACACAAATACATATCCTCAATAATGAACTACAGTCACAGGAGAGACACACACATCCTCAATAATGAACTACAGTCACAGGAAAGACACACACACACACGTGTCCTCAATAATGAACTACAGTCACAGGAGAGACACACACACGTGTCCTCAATAATGAACTACAGTCACAGGAGAAAGACACACAATTACATGTCCTCATTAATAAACTACAGTCACAGAAGAGACACACACATGTCCTCAATAATGAACTACAGTCACAGGAGAGACACACACACCCCCAATAATGAACTACAGTCACAGGAGAGACACACACACGTCCTCAATAATGAACTACAGTCACAGAGGAAAGACACACACGTCCTCAATAATGAACTACAGTCACAGGAGAGACACTCATGTCCCCAATAATGAACTACAGTCACAGGAGACACACACGTCCTCAATAATGAACAACAGTGACAGGAGAAACAAACACATGGCCTCAATAAAGAACTACAGTCACAAAAGAGAGATACACACATCCCCTCAATAATGAACTACAGTCACAGAAGAGAGACACACATACATGCCCTCAATAATGTCCTCATTAATAAACTACAGTCTCAGGACAGACACACACATGCCCTCAATAAAGAAGTACAGTCACAGGAGAGAGAGAGACTCACACACATGCCCTCAATAATGTCCTCATTAATAAACTGCAATTTCAGGAGATACACACACATGCCCTCAATAAAGAACTACAGTCACAGGAGAGAGAGACTCACACACGTGCCCTCAATAATGAACAACAGTCAAAGAAGACAGACACACACATATATGCCCTCAATAATGAACTACAGTCAAAGAAGAGAGACACACATGTCCTCAATAATGAACTACAGTCACAGAAGAGAGACACACACATACATGCCTTCAATAGTGAACTACAGTCACTAAAGAGAGACACACACATACATCCCCTCAATAATGAACTACAGTCACAGAAGAGAGACACACATACATGCCCTCAATAATGTCCTCATTAATAAACTACAGTCTCAGGACAGACACACACATGCCCTCAATAAAGAAGTACAGTCACAGGAGAGAGAGAGACTCACACACATGCCCTCAATAATGAACAACAGTCAAAGAAGACAGACACACACATATATGCCCTCAATAATGAACTACAGTCTCAGGAAAGAGAAACACACATAGACGCATGTGCTCAATAATGAGCTACAGTCACCGGAGAGACATACACATTTCTTCAATAATGAACTAGTCACATGAGAGAGACACACATACATGTCCTCAATAATGAGCTACAATGAGTGTGTAACTGTGTCTCAATAAAACTATTTGTTCAATAAAAGCAGTTGTCTGAGTGTGTGTGCATGAATGTGTGTGTGCTTGTATGTCCAGTAGTTGATGGTGCTCTGTCACTAGGGTCTGTCCTCTCTCCCCTTCCTGCACCCCATTCAGTCCCCCAGGGGGTTGTGGATCCCGGTAGAGAGTACACTGTGTGCAATTGGCTGCTGCTTCTCGCCGGTGTGTGATTGGTTGTGTAAGACTTGTACCTGTGTTAAAATTGTAAAGCGACCTTGGGTATCTTGAAAGGCGCTATATAAATTGAACATTCATTCATTCACCGGACTCTGTGGCGCACCTGTATCAGAGTCTGTAGATCTCTGACTGCATTAAAGACCTGACTCTGTGGCGCACCTGTATCAGAGTCTGTAGATCTCTGACTGCATTAAAGACCTGACTCTGTGACGCACCTGTATCAGAGTCTGTAGATCTCTGACTGCATTAAAGACCTGACTCTGTGACGCACCTGTATCAGAGTCTGTAGATCTCTGACTGCATTAAAGACCTGACTCTGTGACTCACCTGTATCAGAGTCTGTAGATCTCTGACTGCATTAAAGACCTGACTCTGTGGCGCACCTGTATCAGAGTCTGTAGATCTCTGACTGCTTTAAAGACCTGACTCTGTGGCGCACCTGTATCAGAGTCTGTAGATCTCTGACTGCATTAAAGACCTGACTCTGTGGCGCACCTGTACCAGAGTCTGTATACAACTGCATAATAGCTGGATCTAATCATGATTAGAAAGTTTGTTTGTGTTTTAATAATTATATATCGAATAATATAAATCAACAGATTTTTTTCATACTTTAATTCATTTATTTGTATAATTTATATAATCAGCTGTCACAAATTTCACTGCCTGTGTCCAACGAGTTTATTAGAGTTTGTTTGTGTGTGGGTGTGTGTGTACACTCCAGTGTCTTGGAATGTGTTCTGCACTGTAACTGAGCCCCCATGTGATTAACCTTAACCATGTCGTTCATGTCCCCGCCCCCTTCCCCATCGCTATAGTAACCCTGGCCCGAAACCCAACCCCCAAGCCTCCCTTTCACATTTATATTAGTTCATTTGACGCACGTTTTTCCCCCCGGAGTGCCGCATGGCTAAAACAAAAAATATGACATGAGCCCACAAGCACCACAGTACCAAACAGCCAATCAGAGGCAAGAGCAACTTAACCGAAGCACACACAAGTGTTTTAAATCAACAGCAGGCTTATGTTCTGCAAGACGATAGTTAATGTCAGATAACTCTGGGTGAGATCCTTTTCATACTGATCTGGAATCAGCTCACCAAGGATCCCTTGTGTACCTAAAGTAGCACTAGTGTGCAAACTCTTTCCCTAGAGGTTGGTGAACTTGAAAAACCTCACGCAGCTAAACAAGATCTCGTGGTGACTTGGTTCAAGTGTGGTAGAAGAGGGTTGGAGATAAACACTGACGGATCTCCAGGACCAGACTGACCCATCCTAAACCTCTGTTATGGCCTTGGTAACTGTTCTCAGATGAGTGTGGAGCAGCAGGTCATTCTTATGATCTCATATCCTGCTTTAAGGCAGCTGTGCTGAGGTCAGTGGTTACCACATACATGTGTGTGGACATCCTGCTAAACTCTGTTCTCTCTGGTCCTCCACACCTAACTCGGGTACACAGGCCACCACTAGCAAGCTGCATTCAAATCAGCACAGCCTTCAAAAAGAGTTACCACCCCACACCGTCCACACTTACCCCAATACCATCCCACACTGTCCACAGTTACCCCAATACCACCCCACACTGTCCACACTTACCCCAATACCACCCCACACTGTCCACACTTACCCCAATACCACCCCACACTGTCCACACTTACCCCAATACCACCCCACACCATCCACTTACCCCAATACCACCCCACACTGTCCACACTTACCCCAATACCACCCCACACTGTCCACACTTACCCCAATACCACCCCACACCATCCACTTACCCCAATACCACCCCACACTGTCTACACTTACCCCAATACCACCCCACACTGTTCACACTTACCCCAATACCACCCCACACTGTCCACTTACCCCAATACCACCCCACACTGTCCACACTTACCCCAATACCACCCCACACCATCCACTTACCCCAATACCACCCCACACTGTCCATACTTACCCCAATACCACCCCACACTGTCCACACTTACCCCAATACCACCCCACACTGTCCACACTTACCCCAATACCACCCCACACTGTCCACACTTACCCCAATACCACCCCACACCGTCCACACTTACCCCAATACCACCCCACACCATCCACTTACCCCAATACCACCCCACACTGTCCACACTTACCCCAATACCACCCCACACTGTCCACACTTACCCCAATACCACCCCACACTGTCCACACTTACCCCAATACCACCCCACACCGTCCACACTTACCCCAATACCACCCCACACCATCCACTTATCCCAATACCACCCCACACCGTCCACTTATCCCAATACCACCCCACACCGTCCACTTACCCCAATACCACCCCACACTGTCTACACTTACCCCAATACCACCCCACACTGTCCACACTTACCCCAATACCACCCCACACCGTCCACACTTACCCCAATACCACCCCACACCGTCCACACTTACCCCAATACCACCCCACACTGTCCACACTTACCCCAATACCACCCCACACTGTCCACACTTACCCCAATACCACCCCACACCATCCACTTACCCCAATACCACCCCACACTGTCCATACTTACCCCAATACCACCCCACACTGTCCACAGTTACCCCAATACCACCCCACACCGTCCACTTACCCCAATACCACCCCACACTGTCTACACTTACCCCAATACCACCCCACACTGTCCACACTTACCCCAATACCACCCCACACCATCCACTTACCCCAATACCACCCCACACTGTCCATACTTACCCCAATACCACCCCACACTGTCCACTTACCCCAATACCACCCCACACTGTCCACACTTACCCCAATACCACCCCACACTGTCCACACTTACCCCAATACCACCCCACACTGTCCACACTTACCCCAATACCACCCCACACTGTCCACACTTACCCCAATACCACCCCACACCATCCACTTACCCCAATATCATCCCACACTGTCCACACTTACCCCAATACCACCCCACACTGTCCACTTACCCCAATACCACCCACACCATCCACTTATCCCAATACCACCCCACACCGTCCACTTATCCCAATACCACCCCACACCGTCCACTTATCCCAATACCACCCCACACCGTCCACTTATCCCAATACCACCCCACACCGTCCACTTACCCCAATACCACCCCACACTGTCTACACTTACCCCAATACCACCCCACACTGTCCACACTTACCCCAATACCACCCCACACCGTCCACACTTACCCCAATACCACCCCACACTGTCCACACTTACCCCAATACCACCCCACACTGTCCACACTTACCCCAATACCACCCCACACTGTCCATACTTACCCCAATACCACCCCACACTGTCCACAGTTACCCCAATACCACCCCACACCGTCCACTTACCCCAATACCACCCCACACTGTCTACACTTACCCCAATACCACCCCACACTGTCCACACTTACCCCAATACCACCCCACACCATCCACTTACCCCAATACCACCCCACACTGTCCATACTTACCCCAATACCACCCCACACTGTCCACAGTTACCCCAATACCATCCCACACCGTCCACTTACCCCAATACCACCCCACACTGTCTACACTTACCCCAATACCACCCCAAACTGTCCACAGTTACCCCAATACCACCCCACACCGTCCACTTACCCCAATACCACCCCACACCGTCCACTTACCCCAATACCACCCCACACTGTCCACACTTACCCCAATACCACCCCACACCATCCACTTACCCCAATACCATCCCACACTGTCCACACTTACCCCAATACCACCCCACACTGTCCACTTACCCCAATACCACCCCACACCATCCACTTATCCCAATACTACCCCACACCGTCCACTTATCCCAATACCACCCCACACCGTCCACTTACCCCAATACCACCCCACACTGTCCACACTTACCCCAATACCACCCCACACTGTCCACACTTACCCCAATACCACCCCACACCGTCCACACTTACCCCAATACCACCCCACACTGTCCACACTTACCCCAATACCACCCCACACTGTCCACACTTACCCCAATACCACCCCACACCATCCACTTACCCCAATACCACCCCACACTGTCCATACTTACCCCAATACCACCCCACACTGTCCACAGTTACCCCAATACCACCCCACACCGTCCACTTACCCCAATACCACCCCACACTGTCTACACTTACCCCAATACCACCCCACACTGTCCACACTTACCCCAATACCACCCCACACCATCCACTTACCCCAATACCACCCCACACTGTCCATACTTACCCCAATACCACCCCACACTGTCCACACTTACCCCAATACCACCCCACACCATCCACTTACCCCAATACCACCCCACACTGTCCACACTTACCCCAATACCACCCCACACTGTCCACACTTACCCCAATACCACCCCACACCATCCACTTACCCCAATACCACCCCACACTGTCCATACTTACCCCAATACCACCCCACACTGTCCACAGTTACCCCAATACCACCCCACACCGTCCACTTACCCCAATACCACCCCACACTGTCTACACTTACCCCAATACCACCCCACACTGTCCACACTTACCCCAATACCACCCCACACCATCCACTTACCCCAATATCACCCCACACTGTCCATACTTACCCCAATACCACCCCACACTGTCCACAGTTACCCCAATACCATCCCACACCGTCCACTTACCCCAATACCACCCCACACCGTCCACTTACCCCAATACCATCCCACACTGTCCACAGTTACCCCAATATCATCCCACACTGTCCACACTTACCCCAATACCACCCCACACCATCCACTTACCCCAATACCATCCCACACTGTCCACAGTTACCCCAATATCATCCCACACCATCCACAGTTACCCCAATACCATCCCACCCTACACCACACGGTCCCCATGTGCCCCAACCAGGGTATCTGCACATTTTTTAATCTCAAATTCAATGACTTTTAAGACCTTTTTAATACCTCTCACAAGAAAAAATAATACTATTACTGGGGATGCAGGTGTGTTCAACAACGTTGACGGGGGGGGGGGGGGGGGGGGTGGCGAACGAGAATTGTTGACGGGGGGGGGGTTGGCGAACGAAAAATGTTGACGTTGTTGAGGCTGTATACTCCAACGCTAGGAATCTAGCACTAGGACCCTGGAGCGGTTTTTTTCTGCAATAGCGCTAGATTCGGCAAAGTTCACATCGCGCCAGAACAACTGAACAACACACACTTATAATAATTTAATGCCTCCCCTCATAAAATTCCAGACATTTTAAGACATTTTTAGGCCTTGAATATGGAAAACTAAATTTAAGACATTTTAAGACTTTTTAAGGACCCGCGGGTACCCTGGCCCCAACTATTACCTCATCCTGTCCACACTTACCCCAATACTACCCCACCCTTCACCACACTGTCCCCATGTGCCCCAACTAATACCTCATCCTGTTCACACTTGCCCCAACACCACTCCGTCCTCACATGTCCACGTTTCAGTGTCCCCGTGGTGAGACAGACGGGTGCCGTGCAGCAAACATGTGACCAGTGTGAAACTATGTTGTTTACTTGAACTAATGGCCTGTATTCAGCACTGCACAGCACACACTACTGTGTCCATAGAGAGTTGGACACAAACTTTTATGAACTCTAAATTAATTCACCGTTCATATAGTAAAAGCTACAGATGCCTGATGGAACAAAGACAGTTTGGTGTTCTCTCCCTTGCTGTTGCCGTGGTGTTAACAGACAGCTCACTGCGATCCCCATGGGAACAGTGAGAGACTCGGTGACAATCCCGTCCTGTGGCATTGTGGGAATGTGTCCTGTCTGGTCTCTGTGTCTGCAGGACCATCCTGTCCTGTGGGATTGTGGGAATGTTTCCTGTCTGGTCTCTGTGTCTGCAGGACCATCCTGTCCTGTGGGATTGTGGGAATGTTTTCTGTCTGGTCTCTGTGTCTGCAAACAATCCCGTCCTGTGGGATTGCGGGAATGTGTCCTGTCTGGTCTCCGTGTCTGCAGGACCATCCTGTCCTGTGGGATTGTGGGAATGTTTTCTGTCTGGTCTCCGTGTCATGAACCCGATTCTGCTCCTGACACCTGAATACTGAACAGGATTCTCATTACAGGAGCTCAGACCCAGAGGGTCAGTCTGCTTTCTATATTCCCTCTGTCTCTCACACACAAACCTTTTTATATACTGCCAGTCAGAGGGTTCATAACTGCATAATGGATGTATCATATACAAGGGATATGCAAAGGGTTAGGTTATTTATATATATAATTCATCCATGATGTAGTTATGAACCCTCTGACAGGCAGTATATAAAAAGGTTTGTGTGTGAGAGACAATAAAAAACATATATTTCTCACCCTTTTGTCTCACCCACTGTTAAATGAATCAACTGGAGAAAACATCATCTTATCTGGGCTTTTATTCCTTGACTCTTGGCCTTGATTCTGCCCCTGATTCAGAATGATTTTTGTATGTGATGCTCCTCATTCTCTCTGATTTCTGACAGCCAAGGCACTATCCTGATACATACACACACACACACACACACCTCTACGTACCTCCACACTCTCCTCCACCTCACACACCTCTACGTACCTCCACACTCTCCTCCACCTCGATACATCCGTCCTGATCGTCGTCCATCTCGCGGTGAATGTGACGGAGAGCTTCCAGACTGAAGCGGTCTGCCTCGGTCACACACGGCGGCGTCACCAGCAAGCACGCGTCTGGGGTCGATGGTCACATATGCAGTAAGTCATTAGCACACGTGGAAAAGTCAACATAGGGGCTTACTTACCAATATCTGCTGGATCTGAGTTTAAAAATTGCAGAGGTAGTAATTCCAGGTTTAGAAAGTAAAACTCCTTCCCAGGATTTTACTGAAACTTGCTAGATTTTCTAATTAGTGCAATCCAGGTAAAATTAATGGAATCAACACAATCCAAGAAGCCTGAACAAAATCTTGGTGAGGACTTTTACTTTCTGAACCTGGAATGTCCGCCTCTGAAAATGTGTATAACGTGACATTATTCATATGCAATCTTGCGCACATCACTCTTTGAAGCATTTAAAGCCTTTAGACTCTAAACCTGGAACACGTGCCTGTCGTGGGTCGCGTGGATTCCCTCCTTAACCCGTAGTACTGAGGTTCAGGTGTGATCTCGCGCTCCTCGCCACGCGCGGCGCAGGGAATCCGCGCGCCCAGCACGAGCAGCACGGTGACGGGAAACACCAGCATCCCGAGACCTGAACGGAGAGTTCTGCACAAGGTCCGGCGTCGGAGCCACAACACAGATGTCCATTCACGACAGCCGGCCCGGGAGAAGTTACAGCAGCGCAAAAAAACCCGGTTATATGATCGGGAAGCTGCTAAAAATGGAAACGAAGTCCTGCGTCGCCGACGATGCTGTACAAAATAAACGCTCGGCGGCAGAACCACCTTTAAAATCTTTGGAAAAGTATCTCCCAAAAACAGAATATCCCATATACACACGACAAAAATATAGACGACTCGAACAGCAAAACGTCAAGTTTTACTTGACGTCAAGTTACTGTCAAGTTTTACGGACACGTGACAGCAGAAATAAGTAATATAACCAATTATCTTCGTGATTCGTGACAGATGAATACCTAAAAACTAATCCATTAAATCCACGTTAAATAAAAGCCGTCTCGTAAATCCAGTCTTCATAGTACTGTTGCAATCCAAAGATCCACAAGTCTTCCCAGTGAAATACGTAAATACTTTGCAGATTTAATCAGCACCATCCACCATACCGAATAGTTTGTAGTAAATGTCACGGACTCCCGTTAGGGGTGCAGATGAGCGCACGACCCGTCTGCGCCTCTACAGGACTGCGCCAAATCACGAGTGTAGAGAACCGCAGCTCTCCCAAACACCAACACACTCAGGTTCTCAACCCTCCATTTCTGCTGGATGTAGGATTAAATTTAGACCCCCGCGGGATTAGCGGCGATGCGAACAGAAGCAAAGTGTCAAATGACACCTCAGCCACTCCTAAAAATACCTCAGGTGTGTGTGTTGTTGGACTGGAGGGATGAAGTTAACCTTTGACCCCGAAAGCACGCACAACTGGTGGGTCAGAAACGCTGCGCTTGTGTTTTTACGCACATGCGCCACGGACAGAGAACACGGTCAGTGTTGATGACAAGATCAAACTTTCAACCAATGCAATAGTCCAACATAGTTTTTTATTTTTCCATTGTTAATAACCTAACTTGCTTCAAGTTAGATACACTGTACTAATTAGTTAACTAAGCAAATGTAACATCCATCAACTTTTATTGAAGTTAAACTTTTGGTTTTTTGGCTTATACTTATAAACAAGTTTGTTTGCCACAGTTTTGTGTTGAAATGGAAACTGACAGGTTGCAGTGCCTGCTGGGTAAGTTCTGCTGAACTGGGCACTTGGTGTTCACTCGTCCCCCGGTTGCTCCACACTTCAGTTCATACAGTAATGGAGCACAACCCTTGAGATGGCGCGGTACGGGTGCATGGAAACAGCTGCCTGTAATCAAGGCTGGAAACATAAACCCGGCGTCCCCCACAGACTGCAGTGGGACCACACCAGCGAGGTCAAAAAACACAAGGTCCCGCCGGGTTCAGGATTTATGAGGAGTTTAAAGATGAAAATAGCAAAGGGAAAAAAAGATGACAGTGTGCATGAGTCGTCAATAACAAAGTTTGATGGAAAATATAAACACGGGTTTCCCAACCCGGTTCTGGAGGCTCACTAGACGGTTCCGTGTTTTTGCTCGAACCCTAATGTGTTGGGAAGACAGAAGTTTGGAACCATCGAGTGGACCCTCAGGACAGGGCTGAGGACTGAAATGAGCATCTGTTCAACTCAATCCAACTCTCTGTTCACACAAGAAGTTAACTTCACGTTTCCCACTATGCTGCCTTTATGTGTGAGTTTATACACCAACATCAAGGTGATGTGTTAAAAAACCGACATGAACTGTGAGTCCAGGTTTCAAACCTGCTGTTCACTCGTAGTTAGACAAACAACATAAACCCCCGGCAGCACTAGAACATCAATCTCAGACGTGTGTTGCGTATCACAAGCATTTAGTGATCCATTCCCCGAGCAACGGATACACTGGCCTGGTGTGTCATCCCGATGGGAGTGTGAGCTCACGCCAGCGTCCACATGGGGAGAGCATCTCGCTTCCGCCCCCGTCACTCACTCACACACACACACACACACACCATCTACTTCAAGATGTTAGACACACATGGACCCTGAAAGAAGCTGGTTTTGGTGCTCTTTTTTTTTGCAGCTGTTTAGAAAATGATTCCCTCGTTATCAGCAAGCAATAACAGTGAACTGATAAGGAACAGTGAACTGGTCGGGCTCTAATGGCAGAAAATTCTGGAAGACCAATAAAACTAGCAAAAATAACACTGAAAACGTCCTTGGAAAGGTGCCAAACTTCAAACATTGACCTCTAGGTGTGATGTGTGGAGAGATGTGTGTAGGGTTCAGCTGCCTCGTGGACACCGAGGTCTTAGCTAGACCAAACCGCTCCTCCCTGGCTGAGGACACATTCAGCCTGCGTTTGTCAATGTGTTTGCCCAGTTTTCTGGATTATGTTAGTGTGTCTGGCTCCTCCGTTGTACAGCTAATCATGTGTGAACTCGCTCTGACGCTACTGGTGAAAACCAGACCGAAGAGGTTCAGTTCACACTGACTACGCAGTGTTTCCGATTTTTACCACTGTTCGTCCCTCACAGCTGTTTCTCAGAGAACTCAGACCAATAGCACAGCCCATGCAAATAAGCTGAACGTGTCAACCAATCAGTGCAGCAGCTACAATTCCGTATGCATAGTCTGGTAATGGAGCATGTGAGACCTCTCAGCCACAGGGGGAAGAGTCTGTGACCAGCTAAAATGTTAGAAGGTATAATACCTCACGTGCATCTCGTTGAAAGAGTGCGTTTCATAGAGACACTGCACGAGTACAACTAAGGCAAACCAAAGAAAATGAAGCATATTTTCACATGATAATGTCCTTCCTGAAAACACAGGATACTGCAGGTACAGCTGGATAACTAACTAAACAACGCAAAAGCAATAAAAAACAGCAAAACTGGAAAAAAAGAGAAACTGTGAACGAAGGTGGCATGCAGCATTCGTTTCAGCGCGACCCCAGACATGCTCACATGGGAATATGGCCCCTAGGGCTTGATCCCAGGACAGAGCAGACCTACATCACCACTGTGGCTGTCCAACCGTCTCCTAGCTAAAGGGCTGAAGTGAGATCAGTTTCACTCTGTGATCCTACAAATAGTTGCTGCTACATCGTGGTGCCGTGTGAAGATCCACGCTTTGTGTCCTCCGCAGGGCGGTTGAGTGGTTAAAACTACACTACCGCAGAGACACGAGGACAAGGCCTTCATGTGCTTTCCAACAAACATACATCCATCGCCTCTAACTCTCAGCCCTTTAATTGGAGTCTGTAAACTAACTGTCATGCGGAGAGGTCCAGGGCTAAAGTGCACATGGACCATCTGCTCCTCACTACACTGAACAAGGGGCTGAACCTGATAAAAGTGGAGACCTGCACCCGCCTACAGCCATCATGCCACGGCCAAGGGAGGGCGGAGTCAGTGCAGCGGAGACGAGGGGAGGGCGGAGTCAGGGCAGTAGGTGGGTCAGTTTATGGATGGAGCTGCACTCTGGAGAAGGGAAGAACCTCTAACTCGCAAATCAGGGAAACTTGGCAAAAAGTTAGAACCAATGTCCTTGGTGAGATTGAACCTAGTGAAGTCTCAAAATCTTGGCTGGGTGATTATAGTAAACATCCTTCATATTACAATGAGTCTCCTTAAGAAAAGGGGAGAAGAGAAAAAAAAAGCCAGGAGTGGCCAGACTCTGGATCTGGAAAAGTGTGATGAAGCTCACGTGTCTGTGAGCCTCAGACACTGACATGAGACACGAGACATGGTATCTCACGGTGTGGTGGAATAGCATAAGCACTCGGCCATCCTGGGAGGTGAAATGTCACGTGCGTTAAGGGGTGAAGGTGAGGGTGGCAGTTTGTGATTGGTCAGAGGATCAATAAGAACGGAAAAAAAATGGTGGCAGTTTGTGACTGGTCAGAGGATCGCTAAAAAGACCTCTCATTAGGCAAGATGGGTGTCAGTTAAAGCTTTTGTGTTAAAAACTTAAATGTGACAAAACTAGTAACGCCACCTTCTCCCAAAGGAAAATCAAAAATCCACCACACACACAATATTACAAGAATGACATATACATGAAATAAAAACAGTATTACAAAATAAAAGTCTGGTTTGAGTCCAGGAGATGCAAGGCTCCTGCTAGGAGCACTAAAGGCAGCTGTGAGCTCAGGCGTGTCGGCTGAATGAGCCGTCATACCTCCGAGCATAAGCACTCATCAGAAATATACAAAACTATTTGGTAACAAAAGTTTACTATATGTTATAAAACCAAAAAAGGTGAAAATGTACCTTAGCTAAAGCTTATAAAATTATATATCAATAAAAATAATAATAATAATAATAATAATAATAATATTCCTTGGTCCTTGAAAACTATATTACTATGATAACTTCTCTTCCATGTTTGGCACAGCAGTGCATCGAGCCCTTTCGGGGCGTGTCTTTGTGCACTTAGCCCCACCCATGGGTGTGTTTTTGTACACACATGGCTCCGCCTCCAGGCCCTGTGACAGCAATTTCACTTCCCATTTGGGGTATCTAGGCAGATGCTGCTGCTGTTCCAAGTCTCGGTCCATGGAAGGAGCTCCGCCCCACTCTGGCCTGGCACCGCCCCTCCAAGTTCCCAGGGAGCGAGAGAGAGAGAGGCGGAGAGAGGGGCGGAGCGAGGGGCGGAGAAATGCTGGCGCTGGTCTCGTGGTTCCCACAGAGTTCCATTTTCCGCTCTTCCCCACGTCATAGTCATCCGGTTCTAAAACGTGGGGGTTTTGTGTTGTTTTTTTTTTTTACTGGAGACTCTGAAGAGTGTTTCACCACTGCTCTTCAGATCCACACACACACACACACACTCACACACACACACACACACACACACTCACAGTAACATCCAGTTTAGGACACGGACATGGCTGACGAGGAAGAGGATGATGAAGAAACCCCAGGTGCTGCTGGGTATCCGGTCTGGCCGTCGACCCTTGCCTGGAGGAGCAGGCTTGTTGACGCAGACGACGAAGGCGGTGGCGAGATGGAGGAGGCGGGGCCACGCAGGATGGCCCCGGCCGCACTGCAGTGGGGGCGGGGCCCCGGCTCCGGCGTGTAAGTGAAGGTAAGCGCAGTGGAGTAGATGATGCCGTCGCTCCGTACCAGCGTCACTGGAACCTGGACCGGCTGCCGCACCCAACGCCAACCCTCACGGAACGCGGAAATATCCGGAACCACACAGAGAACGCTCTCTCCACACCTGCGCCCGCACACACACACACACACACACACACACACACACACACACACACACTAACGTCACACCTTCTCTAACCAGCACACACGCCCTTAAATGAAACAGTAGGCTGGTAACTTGGTTGTGTGATTGGCTCCTGGCTCAGAACAGAACAAAGTGATTGGTTCACCTGTACATAGTGTCCGCCTCCACGTCACCAAACCAGACTCGGAGGTTGGGGGTGAAGTTTTGCCCCGTCAGCTCCAGCATGGCCACGTCTCCACCACCATTCAGCTGCCGAGAGACGCACACACACAAAACAAATTGACCAGACGAAATGGCTTACCATAAGCAGGGACTTTACCAGTGCATAACGTGTGTGCATCATGCATACAGCAGAAGAGTCAGATGGTCAGGTCCACCGTCACCCCATCAA
The DNA here is from genome assembly GCF_052324685.1 of Brachyhypopomus gauderio. Classification (NCBI taxonomy): domain Eukaryota; kingdom Metazoa; phylum Chordata; class Actinopteri; order Gymnotiformes; family Hypopomidae; genus Brachyhypopomus; species Brachyhypopomus gauderio. The sequence goes on along the minus strand of NC_135211.1, from coordinate 39,165,305 downwards.
CATCACAGTTGGTATGCTGACGAACCAACGTTCGATGCGAAAAATTCTGGCTCAGTAATGTGTTCCAAACTACGTTGTACTTTTGTAAGGGTGTCGTATAACATCACTCCTCACCGCCTAGCAGGTGTATGTTTTTTCCTGAATACTGTGACTTCGTCAAGCACAACCCAGCCAGTCATCAGGCACTGCTAATAGTCAACTCTGAGGCGATTTCAGGTCGGGAGACCAGCGAGAATATTGTTGTTGTTTTCAAACGGTCTGTGGGCTTCATCAACACTCCGGACACCATCGAAATATATGTGGACCTAAAAATACAGCTTTTATCTCAATACTGACCAAATTGAATCGAAATCCGTGCAGGCGAAAGTATTTTACTAGACCGCGGAAAATAGGTAGTCATGAATGACATTTGTGTATCGAACTTCACGGTAGCTAGCAACTTTAGGCTAAAAGCGGCGTCTCGGTTTAACTCGTTCCCACAGTGTTTTCTTGAAATCGGTACTGATACCAGTGTTGTGTAGTTTAATATCTCATTGTTTTCTGATATAACTTGTTGTTAAATTGTAATATAGTTAACATCACTTCGAATTAGATTATGATTAATTGTTAATTATGATTAATTAGAATTAGATTATGTGAATTTCAGTCACACGACTTCTATTGTAATTAATGTATTATATTTTAAAGAGATACATGATATTATAAATATCATAACTATCAATTCTCAACCAATTTTCAAAATCCAGGTATCATTTTAAAGGTATATTTCAGCTCCGTCTAGATATGTTTTTTTTTAAGCTTGGGGCTGTTTTTGTGATCATACCTAATCACAGCGAGCACTCTCACCCCACCACCACCACCACATCCACCATCACACCAGCCCTCACTGCCAATACGAGGAAGCACCTCTGGTCCTCAGATCCGGTCCGGGATTTTGTAATGACCGCTATATAACAGGTTAATATAACTGAATGGCTACTTTGCATACGATATGAAGAAAACAACCCATGATAATCCCACTACACAGATAGGGAGATAAATTAACAAATGTTTAACCATAGAGTTCCTATGTCTTATGTAACAAGTACACTGCTAACATGCTCGCTGATCAGACCGAATAAAGAAATTAATTAATTTTACACTTTTATTGAGCAAACTGCACATGAATAATCAACTAATTAGCTAGACATTGGATAGAATTTAACTGTAAATTGGACTGGACCAATGATGTGAATGTTTAATCTGATGGGGCAATAATTTCATTTACATGCGGCATCAACATAATTTTCTTATTCATCTCATATTTTGCTGTGTGTTAATTGAGAACGGTCATATTACGAATTAGAAAATATGTGCTGAGACATAGGTTAACCGACAGCCATGAAGAAACCCGGGACGGACTGTGAGGACTGGAACTGGAATACATCTGATCTCCAACTCTTGAACTTTCAGTGACTACAAAACCCAGGACTGGATTTGAACCAGAGCTGAACACCTGCTCCTCATGACACCGTGCACTCGTGTGTGTGTGTGTGTGTGTGTGTGTGTGTGTGTGTGTGTGTGTGTGTGTGTGTGTGTGTGTGTGTGTGTGTTTTTGTGTGTGTGTGTGTGTGGTGTTACCTGCAGGCTCTCGACGACAGGCACAGGGGTGACGGGCAGGGAGACGGGGCCCATCCCCTCGTAGAAGGTGTACTCTGCTTTGTCTGTGCTGATGATGGTCCAGGACGCCCCATCGTTGATCATCTCTTTGTTTGATTCTTTGGGACAGGGCGTGGCCTGTAGACCAACACGACACACCGGGTCAGGGGCCACAGCTGACACACACCCACTCGCTGATCGACACACTGATGCATGCATGTA
>NC_135211.1:39135945-39160945 GCF_052324685.1 Brachyhypopomus gauderio | reverse complement strand
CACACTCACACACACTGTATCTGTCCATGTTGACACCTGCTAGAACGGTTGCCTTACCCAGCGTTTCCTCTCTGTAACCGTTACACTGACATGTTGGGCAGCTGGGTACTCATTAACCACACTAAGCACACTAGGGGAGGAGCATGCAAGGAGGGAGGGGCTGGGGGCGGGGCATGCGGTCCCTGCTCACTCACGGTCAGCGTTCTTCAGCGACTGCTTCTTCTTGGAGGGCTTGGAGATGACCTTTATGCGCTTGCTGAGGAAGACTCCGATCTCAGCGCTGTTACCGTAGAACATTTTCACCGACAGCATGAAGTGCTTCCTCTTGTCCGAGTCGGATATGTACAACGTTTTGGCCGTGCAGAAGTTCTATGTGAAGGACGACAACAAGCCAAGATCGACTGAACAACATTTCAGCGTTCTCCGACGTAAACACGCAGGTCTGCGCTTTCTACAGAGGCTTACAGGGGCAAAATCATTTAAAAGTACAAACAATGGTAAAAGGTCTCGAGAGGATGTGTGCGTGTCCACCGGTGAGGGCCCAGTGACGATTGTGTGTGTGTGTGTGTGTGTGTGTGTGTACCTTTCCCTCGAGATTAAGCTGCTGCATCTCCTGGTCGCTGTTGCCGATGCCGATGAAGGCACAGGGTTGGGCCTCCTGCTCGGAGCAGCCCTCCCTCTCCATCTGCTCCCTCTTCTTCTTCCAGCCACACCCCATCAGGTACACGCACGGGGGCGGGCAGAAGAACCTACACACACCCCCCCATTGGTCCGTGAGACTGACAGCTGACGCGGAACATGCATGATGATTCAAACGATACGAGTTCTTTCAAACCAGATTAAATCGTTTCAATCTGGGGCAGCAAAAACTGATCGACGTATGGACGTGGAATCCAGCAGGATTCACAGATATTACTCAATATTCACCACTGGACCAGCAGAGAGTCTGAACAGATTAGATTACGGAGAGTTGACACAGATTAACACAGCCTACATGCGAAGGGGAGGCGGATCGTGTAGTGCTCCCGCTGTACACATGTATGACTCTGCCATAAGACAATAACTTAATAATAACAATGACAATAACAGCCATGTTGAAACAGGTTCAAAGAAAAGTACAAATCGAATAATACTGCTGGACTCTAAAAACTACACTGTGTGCTCGTCATCTTTAAAATGTAAAAAAAATGTAATGCCCTCAAAAGTATCCGATAACATAATATTGTGAGAAAACATTTTTCCTCCCTATATTGTTTACAAACAACAATAAGGTCCCGGTCACACGGTGGACTGGTGAAAGTCAAGCAACTACACACACACACACACACACACACACACACACACACAATGTTGGGATATCTCACCTCTTCTCGTTGCCGTATGACTTCTGTGCCACTTTTGCGTGCAAGATCAGCACTGTTTGATCTCCTCTCTCTTTCAAGTAGTTTCGCATCGCTTCTCTAATAAAACAACCACAGCCACACACACACACACACACACACACACACACACACACTCTTAGCTGGTTCACAACCACACACCACCCCACCATTATAATCTCTCCCACTCACCTCGTAAGACGCTTTGGCTGAGGAAGCTCCCCAAATTTCCTGCAACGGACAATCACAACATGAGGACGTTTTGTTTTTATTGTTGTTTACACACCAACCGCACGGAGGTGGACTCCACTTCAGCAGCCGCGAGAGTGTGTGTGTGTGTGTGTGTTTGTATATATATATATATATATATATATATATATATATATATATATATATATATGTATGTGTGTGTGTGTGTGTGTGTGTATACATATGAGAGTGTGTGTGTGAGTGTGTATACATATGAGTGTGTGTGTGTGAGTGTGTATACATATGAGTGTGTGTGTGTCTGTGTGTATACATATGTGTGTGTGTGTGTGTATACATATGAGTGTGTGTGTGTCTGTGTGTATACATATGTGTGTGTGTGTGTCTGTGTGTATACATATGTGTGTGTGTGTGTGTGTGTGTGTGTGTGTGTGTGTGTGTGTGTGCGGCCACAGGTAACGTGAACACACCTCGACCACCCGGCCTGACCGTTAGATTACGTGCTAACCAGCGTTTCTATTGACAACGGGCGGTGCGCGCGCGTGCGTGTGTGTATGAGAGAGAGAGAGAGAGAGAGAGAGAGAGAGAGAGAGAGAGAGAGAAACCAACCCAGCGGTCAACTACAAACTTCTACTTTAACTTCTAAAACTCAAAGAGAAGGATGCGCCGCGGGCGCGACGCCGTGTCCGCTCCTGGTGAGGTCGGTGCGGGTCCGTGTTGGCCCGACTCGGCGTGTTAGCATGTGGCTAACCTGAGGCGACGCGGCTAACCGAATAAAAGAGAGCGAGCGCTGCTCTCGCGCTCGGTGGACTCGACCGGGACCCCGAGAGAAGCGAGGCGAAAGTGTCCCGAAACGGTTAAAACACCGCCACGCGGCGGCGGCCCCGGGTGTGAACGGACGCGCCCTCTCCGCGAAGCCGACTGACCGATCTGAACTTCTAACCGCTCGGCGTCGCCACCGTTGTTCGTTTCAGCGCTTACCCTGTCACAACAGGCGCCATCTTCCACAAACTCCCCTATAAAAGTCCAACACTCGCGAGATTTCCCCACCACCACCACCACCTCTCTCTCTCTCTCTCTCTCTCTCTCTCTCTCTCTCTCACACACACACACACACACACACTCTCTCTCTCTCTCTCTCTCACACACACACACACTCTCTCTCTCTCTCTCACACACACTCTCTCTCTCACACACACACACACACACACACTCTCTCTCTCACACACACACACACTCTCTCTCTCACACACACACACACACACACACTCTCTCTCTCACACACACACTCTCTCTCTCACACACACACACACACTCTCTCTCTCACACACACACTCTCTCTCGCTCTCTCACACACACACACACTCTCTCTCACACACACTCTCTCTTTCCCTCTCTCTCTCTCTCTCTCTCTCTCTCTCTCACACACACACTCTCAAGATTCAAGATTTTCAAGATTCAAAGAACTTTATTGGCATGACTGTAGTTACAACAATATTGCCAAAGCATTACAAAAAAAGAAAGAGAGGAAAACTCTCTCTCTCTCTCTCTCTCTCTCTCTCTCTCTCTCTTCCAGACCACAGAACAACACACTGGGATGGGGGGGGAGAGTGAGAGAGAGAGAGAGAGAGAGAGAGAGAGAGAGAGAGAGAGCGAGAGAGGAGGGGGCAGAGGGGGGCAAAGAGAACGGCACAGGCGTGGGAAAGTTCTGAAATCTCGCGATATCCCAGATACTCTCACCATAGGCAGACGTGAGGCGCTGCTAACGTGGCATCGCGAGATCTCGGCCGTGGCGAATGCGTGCGAAAATTCTCACGACGGAGGCGCTGTTGTGCCTCTAGCGTGAGAAAAAAGACTGCAACGCGAAGCGTGGTAGGTGAAAGGTCACGCACACAAGGAAACCCCCCCCTACGACAGTGCATATGTACCCAACCCCATTTTAAACAATTGGACAGTGTTTCAGTGGACCGCGCGTTTTGTCCCAGTGGATTTGGACTATAAACCGTATACTGAACGACTCGGTGGAGCATATATCAGATCCAAATGTGCACACATTCAGGCTGTGAGGGTTTATACAATCACTAGATGGCGCTGATGCTTCAGTATTAACACTAGTAACTATGTATCAACTGCATTACTATACAGTGCAATGTTCTGCCTTTGATACTACTACTACTAATAATATAATAATAATAATGTTGTGAATTATAGCAAAACATAGCTTTTAGTATGGACAATACATGCGAATTTTAATTGTAAACGCCTGGTTTAATTGTCTTGTAATTTTGAAAGAATGAAACTACTGTTTATTTTTTGTAATGTTCATAAATGTGACCCAGCTGTTAACGGTGTCTAAGTAACAGTGTGGCCTTGTTAACTTCACACAGAATGTGTCCTAACCATAACACAGGCATCATCTCTGACTAGCACAGACTAGCACACCTTACACCCCATCTGAACCCAGACTAGCACACCTTACACTCCACCTGATCCCAGACTAGCACACCTTACACCCCATCTCAACCCCGACTAGCACACCTTACACCCCATCTGTACCCAGACTAGCACACCTTACACCCCATCTGAACCTAGAATAGCACACCTTACACCCCACCTGAACCCAGACTAGCACACCTTACACCCCATCTGAACCCAGAATAGCACACCTTACACCCCACCTGAACCCAGAATAGCACACCTTACACCCCATCTGAACCTAGAATAGCACACCTTACACCCCACCTGAACCCAGACTAGCACACCTTACACCCCATCTGAACCTAGAATAGCTCTGTACTGCTAAGATCAGACTCCTCCTAAATGTAAACGAATAAACATCATCTGTGTAAATAGAAATTTATTCTGTCATGAATAAACACACCTTACACCCCATCTGAACCCAGACTAACATACCTTACACCCCATCTGAACCCAGACTAACATACCTTACACCCCATACCCAGACTAACATACCTTACACCCCATCTGTACCCAGATTAGTACACCTTACACCCCACCTGAACCCAGACTAGCACACCTTACACCCCATCTGTGCCCAGACTTGCACACCTTACACCCCACCTGAACCCAGACTAGCACACCTTACACCCCATCTGTGCCCGGACTAGCATACCTTACATCCCATCTGAATCTAGAATAGCACACCTTACACCCCATCTGAACCTAGACTAGCACACCTTACACCCCATCTGAACCCAGAATAGCACACCTCACAACCCATCTCAACCCAGACTAGCACACCTTACACCCCATCTGAACCTAGAATAGCTCTGTACTGCTAAGATCAGACTCCTCCTAAATGTAAACGATTAAACATCATCTGTGTAAATAGAAATTTATTCCGTCATGAATAAACTTGAATATTAATTTAATTTTTCCCCAAAATTCTCAATCCAGTGAATTTTTTTCCATCAATCCAGATTTTTAAAAGTTTTTCCCGTCATCAGTAAATTCTACTGAGGCTGGGTCTTTGTCAGGAAATGTGTGCATTCTAGTAGTACATGTGCTCTGTGTGGTATGGCTAAATAAAACCTTCATTTTGTGGGTTGAAAACTAGGCTTTGTTGTCTGTCAAAGTGGATAAATGCACACAGCACTGCACCGTAATGGCTTATCTTTCGTTAGCAAGTGTCAGTATTGTGCGCTTTAGTAGAGTGTTACCTTTTTTCGAGTCTTTTTATTTTTGTCTTTTTGAGGTCTTTGCCGTAGTTTAACTGCTCTCAGCGGAGACTGGCTGTGAGAGTGTGAAGCGTTTGAAAGTCCAGAGGACGAGGCCATAACTTCTCAGTTGTGCTGAGATATTAAAGACGGTTGGTGTGTGTGTGTGTGTGTGTGTGTGTGTGTGTGTGGGATGGCGGCTAATTATTAGTGCCCGCCCCCATCTTTGTCCCCTAACACATGTACCTTTGTCCTAGTTCATTTTTTTATGCTGTGAAAGGATTTGCAGTTATCACACCCAAAGACCGAAGGTTCATATGAACAAGAATGAGACAAAGTCACAGAGATCAGTGATTAAACGGGCTCCTGTTCTAATCTAAATGAGCAGTTCACCACTACATGGACCAACATGTAAACGGGCCTTTCAATAGGAAACACGTGTTTGTAATCACTGGGAACAATTCTAACAGTCAAAGAGGATCAATGTGTATATTTAGGTTTAATGCTTTAAATACTTGTTAATGTTTCATGTTAATGATGGAGGGTTATTTGCACGAGTTTGGGGCGGTTCTCCAGAACTACCCCAGAACTACCCCTGAACTCCAACAGAGGGAACAGGGTGATGGGCAGACCATTTTATTGCAAAAGGTAAACATAATCAGGTGTAATATCTACAGAGTTATGTTAATGTATCAGTCATGTTAATGTATCAGAGTTATGTTAATGTTTCAGAGTTATGCTAATATATCAGTTATGTTAAAATATTTGAGTTATGTTAATGTATCAGTTATGCTAATATATCAGTTATGTTAATGTATCAGTTATGTTAATGTTTCATTCATAATGTTTCATGTTTCCTGTGTATGTTTTGTGTCTTTATGATGTATTTGATGTGACAATGTTTCACTGTATGTCCAGTGATGCATTACAGTCTCGTCATATTAAACAACACCAGAACTAGGTGACACCAGCATCGAAAACCAAAGAGCTTCTTCAAGTTGTAGAGCAAGTGCTGGACTGAGCACTCTCTCTCCCTGAAGGCTGTGCAACCGTACAATGATTTTGGGAAACGGTGCCCTGAATTATGAGATGACCCAGGGAACACTCTAACCCTAACTCATGGCCCAGGGAACACTCTAACACTAACTCATGACCCAGGGAACACTCTAACCCTAACTCATGGCCCAGGGAACACTATAACACTAACTCATGGCCCAGGGAACACTCTAACCCTAACTCAATCAATCAATCAATCAAAGTTTATTTGTATAGCGCTTTTCACAACACATGTTGTCACAAAGCGCTTTACAGGATTTAAAAGGTTAACAATACTATGGGTCCAGAACCCTAATGAGCAAGCCAAAGGCGACAGTGGCGAGGAAAAACTCCCTATGATGGTGGGGAATAGGAAGAAACCTCGGGAGAACCAAGACTCAAAAGGGAACCCATCCTCCATTGGGCGGCCCGTTAACACACAAATTACACAAAACACAGACAAATACACAAGTCACACACAAATCACACAATCAGACTAAGTAAAGGTAAAAATCAAAGTTCTGGGTTTTGATATTGTCACTGTAAATGTCTGTTGATGAACGCCAGGCTTTCATTCCATGTCGGAGCAGCGATGCTGGTATTGTAGGCTCCGACTGCAATGTTACTCTCCAGGTGAACCTCGGAGAAAAGATACGAGATGTAGTAAATATGTAACAGATTAATCAAAGGCCAAACTAAACAGATGAGTCTTTAATCGAGTTTTAAACATTGAGACTGTGTCTGAGTCCCGAATAGAGGCAGGAAGATTATTCCACAGTTGTGGAGCTTTAAAAGGCTCTTCCACCTGCTGTGATCTTTTTGATCCTAGGAACAGTTAATAACCCTGCGTCCTGCGAGCGAAGTGAACGCGCTGGGTTATATTGTTCAATAAGTTCACTAAGATACTCTGGAGCTAAGCCATGCAGCATTTTATATGTTAATAAAAGTATTTTATAGTCAATACGGAATCTAATTGGCAGCCAGTGTAATGACGATAGTACGGGACTAATGTGATCAAACTTTTTAGTTTTTGTTAAAACTCGTGCTGCTGCGTTCTGAACCAGCTGGAGTTTGTTTATCGATTTACCAGAACATCCAGCTAGGAGACTGTTGCAATAATCTAAACGAGAGGATATGAATGCATGGATTAGTTTTTCTGCATCACTAATATTTAATATGTTTCTAATTTTGGCAATGTTGTGCAAGTGAAAGAACGCTACCCTAATTATATTATTAATATATGTATTGAACGAGAGATCTGGGTCTATTATGACGCCCAAGTTCTTGGCCCAGGGAACACTATAACACTAACTCATGGCCCAGGGAACACTCTAACCCTAACTCATGACCCAGGGAACACTGTAACCCTAACTCATGGCCCAGGGAACACTATAACACTAACTCATGGCCCAGGGAACACTCGAATACATGCCACTATCAGCTGGCCATAGGCCACAACTGATAATCAGAGGCAGTAGATCCGATGCGTAGGTGCAGAAGAACATGCAATTGCAAGCAAATTGCAACCGCCCACAGGAGCAGGCATGATCTACAACCTCCAGGAGAATCACCCAGGACATGACCTACGAACCTCAGGAGAATCACCCAGGACATGACCTACGACCCCCAGGAGAATCACCCAGGACATGACCTACAACCCCCAGGAGAATCACCCAGGACATGACCTATGACCCCCGGGAGAATCACCCAGGTCATGACCTATGATCCCCAGGAGAATCACCCAGGTCATGACCTATGATCCCCAGGAGAATCACCCAGGTCATGACCTATGATCCCCAGGAGAATCACCCAGTTCAGTTAACACAGCCAGCCAGTCACAGACTCTGAGTGTCTGTGGTACTAATGCTCTCCAGTATGGACAGATTCCAGTCCGGTATGGACAGATTCCAGTCCGGTATGGACAGATTCCAGTCCGGTATGGACAGATTCCAGTCCAGTATGGACAGATTCCAGTCCGGTATGGACAGATTCCAGTCCGGTATGGACAGATTCCAGTCCAGTATGGACAGATTCCAGTCCGGTATGGACAGATTCCAGTCCGGTATGGACAGATTCCAGTCCAGTATGGACAGATTCCAGTCCAGTATGGACAGTTCTGCTACATCAGCTACATCAGCTATATCTGCTACATCAGTAGAATAACTTTATTATTAGCAGATTTTCTCTTTATTAATAATAACTATATTATTAGCAGAAGTAGTAGTAATATTATTAGTAGTAATATTGACAAGAACAGTAATGGTAATAACAAAATGTGTTGATCATCATATTATTAGTAGTAGTAATAGTAGTAGTATTAGTAGTAATGTTAACAACAACAAAAGCAATAATGATGATAATAATTGTAGTAATAATAATATTTTTCCTTAAATTAAAATATAGTTTTGAATTGAATTTAAATGACTAAAATAAATAAGTCCAATAGGGCAGTTTGGGTGTTTGTTGTTCTTAACATAAGTGTAATGGTTAAACTCATGTGCATTTTTGTTTGGCGGACATAATTGATATCAGCTGTGTGATAAGCATTAATTATTTACAGAGTGTTCTGTCTTTGATGCAGGGGACCTCAGAGGAACCCGTTGTGATATGTGCATGCTTCCCTAATCAGGATGTAATTAATGTCACTTCTGTTCTGCGTAGGACAGTCCGAGGTCTGTCACCCTAAGATTCAGACAGCTGTTCCTTTCTGTAGGATCCACTGAGCTTCTGGGCGTATTGTGACAAACTGCTGGAATCTGCTCTACTGTCAAAATTAAAGCACCAGCAGATGACGGAACAATATATCAGCAGAAAGTACTTAATAGATAAAATCAATTAATACTGCATGTTTGGAGCATGCGTATTGCCATTTTATTGTATGCCATTATAATTTACCATCTAAGATTCTGAGTTATCTCATCTTTAAACCAGGGCTGATAAGAACTGAACGGGTCTAGTTCAGCGTAGCGTTCTGATGATGGGAAAATAAGAGTACATCCCAGTAGGGGACTCAGACCATTGGACCGTAGTTTGTGTTCTAACCAGTTAGAGATAAAACACGGCATCGTAAAGATATCGTACATTCATTCGTCAGCAGAACACACAGGCGTAACTCTGCCCTGTAATGAACATCCTTTTGTTGATTATACCAGGTACTTTCATGTTTTACTGGCAGTTCTGTACCCCTGTCCACACCCCGCTGCCCCTGGACAACCCCTGCACCACTGTAGTGGTAGACGCTCACCAGCCACTTTAGTGCCTACACCTGTTCAGTTGCTCCAGTGCTGCTAATAATCAATCACTCGGTGTGCAACTCAATGCAATTAGGTGTGTGGACATGGTTGAGATGATATGGTGAATTTCAAACTGAGCCTCAGAATGGAGAAGACGGTCTCAGAATGGTAAAGAAAAGGGATTTGAGTGATTTTGAACGTGATGTGGTTGTTGGTGGTAGATGAGCTGGACTGAGTATTTCAGAATCTGATGATCTGAGATTTTCATACACAACCATCTCTAAGGTTTACAGAGAACGGTCCAGATATTTCCAGTAAGTGACAGTTCTCTGGAGAAAATGCCTTGTTGATGTCAAAGTTGTGGGGAGAATGACCAGACTGGTTTGAGCTGATCGAAAGGCAGCAGTAACTCAAGTAACGTTTCATTACCACCGAGGTAAACAGAGGAGCATCTCTGAACGCACAGCTCAGTCTGGAAGCAGATGGGGTACTGCAGCCCAAGACCAAAGCAGATGTCTCTCCTGTCACCTAAGAACAGGCCACTCCAGCATTTACTTGCATGGCTCACCAAAACAGAAGATTTTCAAAACATTGCCTGGTCGGATGATTCAGAATTTGACATAAACAACGTCATAGCATGGCTCCATCCTAGTCTGTGTCAACAGTGGTGGTGGTGGTGTAATGGTTTAATGGTGGTGGTGTAATGGTTTAATGGTGTTGGTGAAATGGTTTAATGGTGTAAAGGTGTAATGGTGGTGGTGTAATGGTATAATGGTGGTGGTGTAATTGTGTAATGGTGGTGGTGTAATGGTTTAATGGCGTTGGTGAAATGGTTTAATGGTGTAAAGGTGTAATGGTGGTGGTGTAATGGTATAATGGTGGTGGTGTAATTGTGTAATGGTGGTGGTGTAATGGTTTAATGGTGTTGGTGAAATGGTGTAATGGTGTAAAGGTGTAATTGTGGTGGTGTAATGGTATATGGTGGTGGTGTAATTGTGTAATGGTGGTGGTGTAATGGTTTAATGGTGTTGGTGAAATGGTGTAATGGTATAATGGTGGTGGTGTAATGATGTAAGGGTGTAATGGTGTAATGGTGGTGGTGTAATGGTGTAATGGCATAATGGTGGTGGTGTAATGGTGTAATGGTGGTGGTGTAATGATGTAATGGTGTAATGGTGGTGGTGTAATGGTATAATGGTGGTGGTGTAATGGTTTAATGGTGTTGGTGAAATGGTGTAATGGTATAATGGTGGTGGTGTAATGGTGTAATGGTGTAATGATGTAATGGTGTAATGGTGGTGGTGTAATGGTGGTGATGTAATGGTGGTGGTGTAATGGTGTAATGGTGGTGGTGTAATGGTGTAATGGTGGTGGTGTAATGATGTAATGGTGTAATGGTGTAATGGTGGTGGTGTAATGGTGTAATGGTGGTGATGTAATGGTGGTGGTGTAATGGTATAATGGTGGTGGTGTAATGGTCTAATGGTGGTGGTGTAATGGTGATGTAATGGTGGTGGTGTAATGGTGTAATGGTGGTGATGTAATGGTGTAATGGTGGTGGTGTAATGGTGTAATGGTGGTGATGTAATGGTGGTGGTGTAATGGTGTAATGGTGGTGGTGTAATGGTATAATGGTGGTGCTGTAATGGTGTAATGGTGGTGGTGTAATGGTGTAATGGTGGTGGTGTAATGGTGAGGGGGATCTTTTTATGGAACACTTGACCTACTGAGCCTCATTTAAACACCACAGCATGCCTAAGTATTAAACAACACAGCCTGCCTGAGTTTTAAACACCACAGCCTACCAGAGTATTAAACACCACAGCCTACCTGAGTGTTGATGCTGGCCATGTTCATGGCTTTATGCCCATAGTGTCCCCATGTTCTGATGGCTACATCCAGCAGGATAACATGCCCTATCAACAACTTAAATCAACTGAAACTGGTTTCTTGAACATGATGTGTTCACTGTGCTCAAATGGCCAGATCCCAATCCAGTAGATCACCTTTGGGATGTGGTGGAACACGAGAATCACACCATGGACATGCAGATGATAAATCTGCAGCAACTGCCTGATGCTATCATGTCTTTGAGACCACCAGTCAAAGAATGAATGTGGTTCTGAAGGCAAACGTGGGCCCAGCCTGGTAATAGCAAATTGCACCTACTGAAAAGTCTGGTGAGTGTATAATGTGCACTATAGACTACTAATGTAAATAGTCATAAAGTCATAAAGATTGCTGTAGTTTTGAAGTTAGCTTTCAACAGAAATTTAATTCTGTTTTGCTGTACTCTGCATTATTCTGTATTTTGCAGTATTAAACAATGCATTGTGGGACATATGCAGATTGTGGGCTGGGCCAGAGTTCAGCCCAGGGCCCGCCCCTTTTCAGGTGTGTATTCCATAACCTCCCCTCCATAACCTCCCTGCCCAGCTGCAGAGCACCGGACCGCTCAGACACGGCAGAGAACACTAGTGCATCTGCTATTCTGCTCTTACTACAACCAGAAAAATGGTACCAAAATGCTTTTGAATCAGTTTCGTTAGTTTCGTTAGAGTTTATTTGGTGCAGTGTTTGAAAGATTAAATGGAATAGATCTCCACCGATGTTGGCCAGATGTCAGTTGCATCATCAATTCCAGTAATGACAATGTCAACCTACCACATACATATATATATACTTTAAATAGCACTTTTTCAACAGTTGTTGTCACAAAGCAGCTTTACAAGTGTCCGAGTCCTAGCCCCCAGTGAACAAGCCAAGGGCGACAGTGGCAAGGAAAAACTTCCTAAGGGCATGATGAAGAAACCTTGAGAGGATCCAAGACTCAGGGGGGGAACCCATCCTCCTCTGGCAGACGCTGGGCACCAACAACAATTAGAGAGATACATAAACAAAGAAATGATGGGAATGATAAATAAATCTCATCTTTGTTTGTATTTATATACATGTGTTCTCTATGTAATTTTTATTCAGTCCAAGACTTCTTGATGGTCAGTAATAGTAGTCCAGGGCCATGGAGATACAGCCATTGCGGCGGAGAATTCTGGGTGGTGAGAGGGGCCAGGGCAGTGGGTTGATCCTTCATCCATGGCTGGTTAGACAGGGCTGTGGGTTGATCCTTCATCCATGGCTGGTTACGTAGGAGGTGGCTGGCCCAGAGTGAATATCAGGGAAGACTCGTCTCTCCTCGTCTCAGTATAATATTTAGGAAGGTAAATTTATCCACAATTTCTTTACCTTCTTCCTTCATCAACAAGCATAACTAAACGTGGAAACGCTTGCTGTCCCTTGTACAGACTTTATTCCACTGTGATCTTCTGAAGTAACTATAACAACTTCCAATCAGAAGCTTCAGCTGTTAACAAGCAGATTTTAGTATGGAACAACCAATAGCCAATATGGACCACATTTCCACGCCTTTCCCCCTAAGACACGACATACATCTACAATAAAAAAGACTAAAACATAAAAACAAATATATAAATTACAAAATAATATTCAGAGATGTCTTTTCTTTCTTGTTCTGGTGTACATTGATCCTGTCACTAGCATCACTCAGTTGTGATATAAACAAGTTATAAACATGTTCTAAACACGTTATAAACACGTTATGACATGTTATGACATGGTACACATGGGAAATAAGCAGTACTGTACTATATAATAATAATATTTAATCCAAAGTCTATAACGCTGTCATTTTAAGGATTACTGGAGCAATTGGGTCTTTGTCTTTATCTTCTCTGTCATTGGCCAGCGCTGGGTTGTCATGCATGTCCTTCTCGCAGTCCTTACTCACAGGCCCCACCCCCTCATCGCCATTGGCGATCTGGCAGCATTTGCAGCAGCAGCAACAGTGAGCAGTAACCGCGGTGACCACCCTGTCCCAGGGTTCCAGCGAGCGGGCCCAGAGCGGCAGGAAGTCCCAGGAGCGCAGACAGGAAGGAAGCACGTGCGGCCAGCGAGACCGCAGGACGTTGACGCAGATGACGAAGAGGAGCAGCAGGACGGCGGGCAGCAGGACGCCGAGCAGGACGGGCCAGCCGGCCAGGGACAGGCCGAACACCAGCAGAGGCAAGAGGAAGAAACACAGCACGATGTAGCAGACGGCGAACCAGCGGTAGCGTGCCGTCACGCCGCCCAGGGCCTTGGCCAGCAAGATGGGCACACGCATGAAGGGCAGCAGGTACCACAGCACGATGCCCGACATGTTAAAGAAGAGGTGGACCAGGGCGATCTGTGGGTGGAGGAGCAGCAGGGTGAGGAGAGGGTGTGTGTGTGTGTGTGTGTGTGTGTGTGTGTGTGTGTGTGTGTGTGTGTGTGTGTGTGTGTGTGTGTGTGTGTGTGTGTGTGTGTGTGTGTGTATGTGAGAGTGTGTATGTGTGTGTGTGTGTGTGTGTGTGTGTGTGTGTGTGTGTGTGTGTGTGTGTGTGTGTGTGTGTGTGTGTGTGTGTGTGTGTGTGTGTGTGTGTGTGTGTGTGTGTGTGTATGTGAGAGTGTGTATGTGTGTGTGTGTGTGTGTGTGTGTGTGTGTGTGTGTGTGTGTGTGTGTGTGTGTATGTGTGTGTGTGTGTGTGTGTGTGTGTGTGTGTGTGTGTGTGTGTGTGTGTGTGTGTGTGTGTGTGTGTGTGTGTGAGAGTGTGTGTGTGTGTGTGGGTGTGTGTGTGTGTGTGTGTGGGTTCTACCCACCTGTAGTGAGCTTGACAGTTTATCTCCCGGACTGGCTAAGGCTGCAAGTATAGCAGTGGAGGTGGTACCGATATTGGAGCCCAGTGAGAGAGGATAAGCTCTCTCAATACTTATGACCCCGATACCTGTTTATAACAAGAACACACACACACACACACACACACACACACACACACACACATACACACACACACACACACACACACACACACACACACACACACACACACACAAACACGTCATGAAGTTATCTATAGAAATGAAAAAATATATATCAAAATGAATTTTAATTAGATTTTTAGGTTTTTGTGGTTTTATGTGATCTGATTTTAACATCACTGACTTGAAACTGAAGTGAAAAGGTAGTGGGATTTGAAGTGTTCACTACACTTAAATTCTACATTATTCCTCAGTAAACATCCAGGCCGATCGTTATATACATGAGTCCTCACTACACACATGGGGCCTCACTACATACATGGGGCCTCACTACACACATGAGTACTCACTACACACATGGGGCCTCACTACACACATGGGGCCTCACTACACACATGGGTCCTCACCACACACATGAGTCCTCACTACACACATGGGGCCTCACTACACACATGGGTCCTCACTACACACATGGGGCCTCACTACACACATGGGTCCTCCCTACACACATGGGTACTCACTACTCTCATGGGTCCTCACTACACACATGAGTCCTCACTACACACATGAGTCCTCACTACACACATGGGTACTCACTACACACATGAGTCCTCATTACACACATGGGTCCTCACTACACACATGGGGCCTCACTACACACATGGGTCCTCCCTACACACATGGCTCCTCACTACACACATGGGTCCTCACTACACACATGGGGCCTCACTACACACATGAGTCCTCACTACACACATGGGTCCTCCCTACACACATGGCTCCTCACTACACACACATGAGTCCTCATTACACACATGGGGCCTCACTACACACATGGGTACTCACTACACACATGAGTCCTCACTACACACATGGGTCCTCATTACACACATGGGTCCTCACTACACACATGGGTCCTCACTACACACATGGGGCCTCACTACACACATGAGTCCTCATTACACACATGAGTCCTCACTACACACATGGGTCCTCACTACACACATGAGTCCTCACTACACACATGGGTCCTCACTACACACATGAGTCCTCACTACATACATGGGTCCTCACTACACACATGGGTCCTCACTACACACATGGGTACTCACTACACACATGGGTCCTCACTACACACATGAGTCGTCACTACACACATGGGTCCTCACTACACACATGAGTCCTCACTACACACATGGGTCCTCACTACACACATGGGTCCTCACTACACACATGAGTCCTCCCTACACACATGGGTCCTCACTACACACATGGGGCCTCACTACACACATGAGTCCTCACTACATACATGGGTCCTCACTACACACATGGGTCCTCACTACACACATGAGTCCTCACTACACACATGAGTCCTCACTACACACATGGGTCCTCACTACACACATGGGTCCTCACTACATACATGAGTCCTCACTACACACATGGGTCCTCACTACACACATGAGTCCTCACTACACACATGGGGCCTCACTACACACATGGGGCCTCACTACACACATGGGGCCTCCCTACACACATGGGTCCTCACTACACACATGGGTCCTCATTACACACATGGGTCCTCCCTACACACATGGGGCCTCCCTACACACATGGGTCCTCACTACACACATGGGTCCTCACTACACACATGAGTACTCACTACACACATGAGTCCTCACTACACACATGGGGCCTCCCTACACACATGGGTCCTCACTACACACATGAGTCCTCACTACACACATGGGGCCTCCCTACACACAGGGGTACTCACTACACGCATGGGTACTCACTACACACATGGGTCCTCACTACACACATGGGGCCTCACTACACACATGAGTCCTCACTACACACATGGGGCCTCCCTACACACATGGGTCCTCACTACACACATGGGTCCTCATTACACACATGGGTCCTCACTACACACATGGGGCCTCCCTACACACATGGGTCCTCACTACACACATGGGTCCTCACTACACACATGAGTACTCACTACACACATGAGTCCTCACTACACACATGGGGCCTCCCTACACACATGGGTCCTCACTACACACATGAGTCCTCACTACACACATGGGGCCTCCCTACACACAGGGGTACTCACTACACGCATGGGTACTCACTACACACATGGGTCCTCACTACACACATGGGGCCTCACTACACACATGAGTCCTCACTACACACATGGGGCCTCACTACACACAGGGGTACTCATTACACACATGGGTCCTCCCTACACACAGGGGTACTCATTACACACATGGGGCCTCACTACACACATGGGTCCTCACTACACACATGGTTTTTTTTAGCTAAG
This sequence comes from Brachyhypopomus gauderio, assembly GCF_052324685.1. NCBI lineage: Eukaryota > Metazoa > Chordata > Actinopteri > Gymnotiformes > Hypopomidae > Brachyhypopomus > Brachyhypopomus gauderio. The sequence goes on along the minus strand of NC_135211.1, from coordinate 39,144,225 downwards.
ATACAAACAGGCCTGCAAACAAATGCAGATGTCATTATTTTGGATGTACTGATGGATGGATGGATGGATGGATGGATGGATGGAGAAGCTCACCTACTAGAGGTGTAATGGCGGAGGTGAAGACCGAGCTGCTCTGAACGATGAAGGTCATGACTGCTCCCACCAAGATGGCCAGGTATCCCGTCAGCCACGCAAACGGAAACGGGAAATCTGCGCAGGAAAGCCCACGTCGATCAGACGCCTTGCGTCTCACGTCAATCGGAGGTCTTACCTCTCACGTCAATCTGCCCTGACCTGTGTTGATGATCTTCTTGATGACGGTGGCCACCTGGCCCTTGAGCAGGGAGTTCAGAAGCTTCACGATGAGCACCAGGCACGTGCACAGCACCAGCAGTGACATGGCTAGCAGGATCAGGCCCACGGCCAGGTCCGAAAGGTCTGTGCTCACAAAGATATGACTGCCTGTGGCCATGGAGACGGGGGCGGAGCAAGAGAGAAGGGCGGGACACGGGGGAGAACAGGAATGAGAGAGGCGGAGTTATGGTCCGTTGAGTTCTAGAACACATATTACGTTCTAGAACTCTGGTCGCTATATTAAGTTCTGCATTTACAGAAGTTCTACTTGTGAGTGCAGAGCACACGTGTTTGGGGATGCTGCTGTGTTTGGTGATGCTTGCAGGGGATCTAACTCACATTTCTGAATGTTTATCGTCTCTGACACATTCCTCCACTCCCAGCAAACGTCTCCAGTGCAGTTGAGTATGGTAGAGTTCTGCAGGGACTGTACAATTATAGTGTAATCAAAAAATTATCAAATGACTAATATAAATGTTGAATTTCTCAGTTAAATAACTAAACTTTACCTATCAGTGTTACAGTGTTATACTATTTCTGTATATATTTTAACTAATATTAAGGATAATAATTAAGAATGTAACTAATATAACTACATAACTAATATTAAGTATATTATGTATATAACTAATATTATATATTATATAACTAATATATAACTAATAATATATATCTAATATTAAGAATATTTAGAGTTACTGTGTTTGTCGACGTTCGGCACCATATTTTGATGAGACTTTTATTCTTGGCGTCTGGATCTCCAGTAGCAATACCACTGATGACGGACTCATCCAGCTGCATCACACACACACAGAACCAGCATCACACACAGAGAACACACATCACACACAGAGAACACACATCACACACACAGAGCACACATCACACACACACAGCACACATCACACACACAGAACACACATCACACACAGAGAACACACATCACACACACAGAACACACATCACACACACACAGAACCAGCATCACACACACAGAACACACATCACACACACAGAGCACACATCACACACACAGAGAACACACATCACACACACATTACACACACAGAGCACACATCACACACACAGAACACACATCACACACACAGAACACACATCACACACACAGAACACACATCACACACAGAGAACACACATCACACACACAGAACACACATCACACACACACAGAACCAGCATCACACACACAGAACACACATCACACACACAGAGCACACATCACACACACAGAGAACACACATCACACACACATCACACACACAGAGCACACATCACACACACAGAACACACATCACACACACAGAACACACAGAGCACACATCACACACACAGAACACACATCACACACACATATATAGATGCACGCACACACACCTGTATGATGGCGTGTGTGAGCGGGTCTGTGATTACGTTGAGCAGGGCGGGGGCGTTGTCTCCGCCCTCCAGGTGGAAGGAGCTCACGATGAGCTCCGTCAGGTAGTACAGGTAACCCGTAGCAGCTTCCAAGGGCAGCAGCACCAACACAGACAGCCAGTTGAAGAAATCGTGCACCGTGGCCCCCGCAAACGCCCTGCGTGCAAACCCAGAGGGATGTTACACCAAAACAGGCTCTGCGATTACCAACGTTACAGTTTGAGTAATGCCAAGGCTTTAGATTTAGAGCGCTAACCACGCACACTAACACCTAACACACGTTACTGTAACACATTTATTATAAAGGTGGGATTTATCACTTCCCACTACATTTGTGATTGGCCCAGTGAGGATTGTTAAAAACTGTGTGTAAGTCTTTAAAACATTTTAAATATGGTAAACAGAAACGTGACTGTGTGATGGACATAGGCATAATCCATCCCTAAACACAGAGAACTCTACACTATTACAGTTTTTCTCGATTGTTAACACACTAATGCTGGTAATTGAGACACAATGACCACAACATGTAACTATTGCACCAACCCCCTGAACCAATTCTACTAAACTACAAGCACAATTCCTGCTTTACACTCAAATTGCAGTTCTAAAACACACTTTTTTCAAAACACTACACACAATTTTCTGCATTTGGCATAATTTTCATGAAGAAAATCTCTTGTTTTCACAAGGAACACACTGTTATTCAAAATTCTAAAGTTAATTGTCCTACTATGCACACTGACTCATCATATCAGCAAACACCTGTCACACATGTGTACAACCAGCAATCAGAGCTTTAGCATAAAATGGCAAAAGCTCTTCTGTTGGTGGTGAGCTCTTCTGTTTTGGAGCAATGGATGCCAACAGCGGAAACAGAGGGAGAGCCAGAGGAGTGAGAGCAAGAGGAGGAGGACGAGGATGAGGAAGGCCAAGGACCGTAATCTCTGATGAGATCCCAGCCACTTTGGTTGACCATGTGGTCTATGGTCTAACAATGAGGGAGGCTGGGCAAAGAGTACAGCCAAATGTGAGTAGGTACACTGTAGCATCCATCATCCGGACTTTCCGTAATGAGAACAGGTAAGAAATCAACTCTCAGTAGGAAACTGCAGTACTGCATATCAATACAGTACTCAATGAGTACAGTATTGCCTGTGGACTGTTCTGTAGGACTGTAAATATAAAGTATGTTTCAAGTATTTGGGAAATGTATTCCTACTTTGTGTTCCTACACAGTATTTACAGTATTTTACTATTTGTATTGCAGAACTGAAAGGTTACCAACATGAGGTGGACGGAAACGTCTTTTGTCTCCTGAATAGGAAACTGAAATCCTGAACATGGTCCTAGAAAATAATGCCATAACATTATGGAAAATACAAAGAAAAATAATAGAAAACAACGAGATATTTCAAAATATTGATAGGGTGAGATTATCAACGCTGGACCGTGTCTTGCGCAGAAATAATTTGTGGATGAAGCAGGTCTACAGGGTGCCTTTTGAACGCAATTCAGAAAGAGTCAAAGAACTGAAATATAACTATGTGCAAGTAAGCCCTATACAATCTCACAACTGATGTATCCCCTCAACACTGTATAAATTATACATATTTCAGTATTGTAATCATAATGATTGTGCTTCACAATAGTGACTCCTCCATGTCTATTTCTGATACTGTCATGTGTGTTTCAGAGAATCTTTGAGCTAGAGGTAGATGCAGTGGACCACCAATTCATCTTCATTGATGAGGTTGGATTCAACCTCACAAAAAGACGAACGAAGGAGGGGAAGGAATATTATTGGCCAGCGTGCCATTGTATGCAACATAGTTTTTTTTTACTGTAATTGTAACTGTATATAGTAAACTCTTCTGTTGTTGTGTATGTAGACCACTGTATGTGCAACTTTGTGTTGGGTGGGATGTACACTGTGTACATTGCTTTTGTGGGAAAAAATAAAATATATTTGTTACTGTATATGTGTGTTCTGAGTATAAAAACACTATTCTAAAATATTTTACAATGCACTTATGTATTTCCTGTCTGTAGTAAGTGTAACACTGCACAAAAAAGGCCTAAGTCATTATGATGAATGAAGAAGAAGTGTTTTCCATTCATCATAGTGTTTTACATTGAGCACATCAGTGTTCAACCAGTTGTTATAAATGTCTATTCATATGATGGTTTGTGTGTGTCATCTGAGAACAAAATACCATTTTAAGAAGATATAATATTGTTCTGACTGTAAAGTTTCATTTTGAAAGAGAACTGAGGGGTTTTGCCCATTGTGTGTGTGTTTTTCTGATTTGTGTGTAGAGTTTTGAGAGTATGAGGCATGCTTTCAGACAATGTGTGTAAACAATCGAGAAAAACTGTAAACACATTAACCCAACAAAGTTAATGCACTGGTGCCGTCCAGGAAGGGTTTGAAAACCCAACCATGCTTGTTTTAAAAGTTCCGCTCTAAATATGAATAGGAACGTATTAGCCACCATTGATCTATTTCTTCATCTATCTGGAGGTGTGTTGTATCTACCACGGCTTTGAGGTGGCCCAGGAGATCCCGTCTCACCTGCGGAATGTGTCCCTTTCTCCCGCCTGGGTCATCGCCACCAGCGTGTTAGTGACGGACGTCCCGATGTTGGTACCCATGATGATGGGCACAGCTGTGGAGACCTGTAGCACTGTGTAGGTAGAAAAGTCATCATCATCATCATCTTCATCAGTGTCACCACCATCATCACAATAATCACCACCATCACCACTATCACCATCATCGCACCACTATTATCATCACCATCATCACCATCTCCAACATCATCACTATAACCATCATCATCACTCCGCCAGTGTAAACATCTCCAGCATCATCCTCATCACCACCACCTTTGCCCTGGTGCAGGACTGTACTTACGTCCTGAAGACACCATGCTGACCACTATAGAGGAAGATGTGCTGGAGCTCTGGACCAGCAGGGTGACCAGCACACCGATGACCAGCCCAGCAAGAGGGTTCGACAAGATCTCGTTGTCCTGGAAGATATCTCCAGCAGTCTTACCTAGCAAACACATACTGTTAGGTGAAGCTGTGTGTGTGTGTGTGTGTGTGTGTGTGTGTGTGTGTGTGTGTGTGTGTGTGTGTGTGTGTGTGTGTGTGTGTGTGTGTGTGTGTGTGTGTGTGTACCTCCCACAAGCTGGAATGCTGAGCTGAGGACATCCAGAGAACAAACAAACATATACAGCAAACCCAAGAGGACAATCAGCTTCCCTACTGAGAGGACCACCCTCAACACCCTTCCCTTAGTGTCCAAATCTGAGAGAGACAGACAGAGAGATTCAGAGAGAGATGGACAGAGAGAGAGAGAGAGAGAGAGAGACAGAGGCAGAGTGAGACAGGGAGTGAAACACTTTGCTGGAAACACTATATGAATACTTGTAGTGAGAAGGCTACATTATTCTGAAGAGAAGGCAGAGAGGTTCTGATTGTGGTGTCTGATTGTGGTGTCTGGTGAGGTGTCTTGTGAGGGGTCTGGTCGTGGTGTCTGGTCATGGTGTCTGGTGAGGGGTCTGATTGTGGTGTCTGGTGAGGTGTCTGGTGAGGGGTCTGATTGTGGTGTCTGGTGAGGTGTCTTGTGAGGGGTCTGATTGTGGTGTCTGGTGAGGTGTCTTGTGAGGGGTCTGGTCGTGGTGTTTGGTCATGGTGTCTGGTGAGGGGTCTGGTGAAGTGTCTGGTCCTGGTGTTTGGTCCTGGTGTCTGGTGAGGTGTCTGGTCCTGGTGTCTGGTCGTGATGTCTGGACACGGTGTCTGGTGAGATGTCTGGTCGTGGTGTCTGGTCGTGATGTCTGGTGAGGGGTCTGTTGAGATGTCTGGTCGTGATGTCTGGTGAGGGGTCTGGTGAGATGTCTGGTCGTGGTGTCTGGTGAGGGGTCTGTTGAGATGTCTGGTCGTGATGTCTGGTGAGGGGTCTGGTGAGATGTCTGGTCGTGATGTCTGGTGAGGGGTCTGGTGAGATGTCTGGTCGTGGTGTCTGGTTGTAGTGTCTGGTGAGGGGTCTGGTCATGGTGTATGGTTGTAGTGTCTAGTGAGGGGTCTGGACACGGTGTCTGGTGAGGTGTCTGGCCGTGGTGTCTGGTCGTGGTGTCTGGTGAGGTGTCTGGTGAGGTGTCTGGTGAGGTGTCTGGTGAGTGGTCTGGTCAAGGTGTCTGGTCGTGGTGTCTGGTGAGGTGACTGGTCATGGTGTCTGGTGAGGTCTCTGGTGAGGTGTCTGGTTGTGCCGTCTGATGAGGTGTCTGTGCTACCTGCCCACCCCACCCCAGTGTCTTGTAACTCAGGCAGGTCCCATGGGTCTTTCTTCGGCTCAGCCTGGATCAGGTCTGCTGTGGAAACACCAGGGCCAATGCAAACATTCTGAACTGAGGTGCACACAGACAGGTGGACAGGGAGAGGCAGACAGACAGTCAGTGAATGTTCTGAAACAAGCACACATGAAGTACACAAGTACACAAATACACAACTCCCATACCGTTAAGCTCATTGGTCTGGTGATCCAGAGAACTTTCCTCAAACTCTGACCAGGGTGCCATTTTCTGCACACACACACACACACACACACACGCACACATAAATGCATGCACATGCAACCACACACTCATAAATACACACACGTATACATAACAGAATGAAAGCACACGCTTTCACTAACGATTTCATTAACTGTTTGCTCTCCTTAAAGGTACATCTGATCATCTCTTATCAGTCTTTTATGAAGGTGTTGTTTAACTACAAGGAACTGATGTAATGAACAGCGGAAGATCAAAGGTGCATCATACATAGACAGATGAAATATCATAGAAGAATGTTATGATCAGAACTGCAAATAACACTCCACATTCAAATAATGTTCTACGCTCAAATAACGTTTCACACTTGAACACAGATGATCTCAAGTGCTTCTCTCTTCTCGAGAGTGGGAGAACGTGAAGAACTTCACTGTGGTTTCACCGTGGTTAAGGGCAACACTGTTGCGATTGCCTGTATCATAGTGTGGCTTTGCCAAACAACATAGTCGGTACTCCAAGAAGTGCAATTGAATCAAAACAACTCAAAAACGATTTAAAATAAAATTCACAAGAAAGGATGAATGAATGAATGAATGAATGAATGTTCAATTTATATAGCGCCTTTCCGAATTCCCAAGACGCTTTACAATTTAACACAGTTACAAGTCACAGACAACCAATCACACACCGGCGAGAAGCGGCAGCCAATTGCGCACAGCGTACTCTCTACCGGGATCCACAGCCCCCTGGGGGACTGAATGGGGTGCAGGAAGGGGAGAGAGGACAGACCCTAGTGGCAGAGCACCATCCACCACTGGACATACAAGCACGCACACACACACTCAGACACTACTTTTTATTGAACAGAGAAACACAGACACAAACTCAGGGAAAATTTGTCAGGGATTGCCCATTTACCTAACCTCCACGTTTTTGGACTGTGGGAGGAAACCGGAGATCCCGGAGGAACATATACTGAAGGTTCTGATACACCATAAGAAAAATGGTCACTTGGATTTTAAAATATTAAATTCTTTTTATTTATTTATTTATTATTTAGTATTTATTTTGGTAGATTAATTTTGTTCAGTTTCTGAAAGGTGGTCTTATTCTTTAAATGACTGGTAACCAGTGCCTGAAACGAAAACTACCAGACTCAGACCAGGACTACCCCAAACTGCCCCTAGGGGCTCAAAGCCTGCGGGTGGTGTAGTGGGTGGAGGGAGGGACTGAATCTGCACCATGCGGGCACCACCTAACCGGGTCTCCCCTGCACCACCCAACTCACTCTGTACTTTATTAAATGGAAATGGAAATGGAAATGTATCTGTACTTTCCCTAACACCCACGATACTGCCAACCCTAACACACACACACACACACACACACACACACACACACACACACACACACAAACACACACTCAAACCCACACACACACACACACACACACACATACACACACACTTATTGCTTACACAAACGTATTGCTAAAACCATCTCTTAAAGACCTTTGGAGAAGCAAATCTCAGTTCATGTCTAAGTTCCAACCTGTTGGCTCTTAAGCACAGGTTGTCTACATATTTTTCAAATTTGCAAGGGTCGTTATGATGATAAACGTGGGCCTTCAGGAACAGTAGAACGGGTTTCATGTATTTCATCATAATGAATGAGGCAGGAAACATGACTGCCCTCTGTTTGATCTCTAAAGACCACAGAAGTGTTAAACACTTACACTTACATTTACATTTACGGCATTTACGTTTACAAATGTTACGGCTCTTATCCAGAGCGACTTACAATGTGCTTTGCATCCGATCACAGAATTCATCCTAGGAAATAGTACGGATACTTCCCCTGTGTGTGCGCGTGTTTGGGGTGTGTGATGATGCAGTCACTCACCTTCATCACTCCAAGAGTGTCGTCGTCT
>NC_135211.1:39063445-39130945 GCF_052324685.1 Brachyhypopomus gauderio | reverse complement strand
TGCATGAAGCCCTGTATTAAAGCACACTGCTGAACTCTTGATGTGACATGGTTCAAGATTGGGTCCCATTATTTTGTCCAGAATTATTTGTTTTTGTTGTTTTTTTCCTGGTGTGTTTTATCACCATGGCTTCAGATGGAGTCTGGTGCTGGTCGAGATGTCCACACAGCACAGGTCTCATATGGAAGCTTGGTTCAGCTACATGAAAAAATAATCCAGTTAGTGAGTCATAATAAATTATAGTGAGTTAGTCATAAATTAGTCAGTCTTAATAACAAGGTTACTCATAATTTTGTTGCCAAGTCATACACACAGTTATGTATTTCATGATACATCGAATTATCATTATGAGAATAATAAAGTTTATCATAACACTGGTCCTCATTGATTTACCTTTTAAAAATGACCTTAAAATGTATTTTTGTAAGATTTTAGAATGTCTTTATCACCCATAAGATTTCTTTTCCAGTGTAGTAGGGCAAACTGCTAACACAAGGTTAAAAATCAGTTTAGCTAGTTAATCCGTGAAGTAACTCGGCTAAACCCAAGACACAGCTGTTTCATTTTTAAACCTCAATGGCAGTATAAGCATTATTTCAGAAAGGTATCAACTAGATACCTCACTCTGAAGTTAAAATGCTCGAAACTACTTTGTCTTTTGGCCAATTTAGAAATAGATGTGGAATTTAACCCACACATTTCTTATTATTAAATTAAATAATATTAATTTTAAAAGAAGCTTAAGTTGTAAGCGTGGTAGTCGTTGACAAACATTTCTACTCTCGCGATAACAGACCTCCGTCACCACGAGAGTTGAAGTCTCGCGATAACAGACCTCCGTCACCACGAGAGTTGCGGCGGATGTTGATGTTTTGGTCCGCACTCTTGTTCTGTAGATATCTCCCTATGTTCCGCGAGAAACCGCTCACGGCGCTCGGATCAGCGTGATCACACCCGGTAATCTAAACAGAAACAGTCGGTCGCTCTCGTCGCTTCTCCTGGGGGAAGCGAGAGGCCGATGATGGAGGACTTTGATGAAATCTACGAGGAGGAGGAGGAGGAGGAAGAGGAGGACGAGGACGAGGACAGGGCCGCGGAGGAGCAGCTGCTGAAGTACGCCCCGGACCCGGTGGTGGTGCGCGGATCGGGCCACGTCACCGTGTAAGTGCCCCGCGGGGCGACCCGACCCTGCTCTCGGCTGTAGCTCCAAAGATCGAGCAGGTCGAGAAGATCGAGCAGGTCGAGTAGATCGATCAGGTCGAGAAGATCGAGTAGTGAACATGGTGTCAGAAGGTTAATCAGTGTGGTGGTGAACACGAAAGTGCGCACTAAACACCACCGTTCACGAGTGAGGTGTAAAGCTGACTGCGCTTTTTCACCTGTCCTAGGTTTGGACTCAGCAATAAATTCGAGTCCGAGTTCCCCTCAGCTCTCACGGGCAAGGTGAGTAGTGTATGGAGGTGCTTCATGGTCTCGTTTTCACTTGGGTCTCATGAATTCATAAATTGCATGTATTTAATTCCAAAAGTTAACATTTAAGTGAAACGGCACAGAGACCGCGTCGTAGTGGGTCTGGCACGCTCGTTCTTGGTGGGCTGGTGGCTGTACCGTGTCTCTCGACCTGCAGGTGGCGCCAGAGGAGTTCAAAGCCAGCATCAACCGCGTGAACGGCAGCCTGAGGAAGACGCTGCCGGTCAACGTGCGCTGGCTGCTGTGTGGCTGTCTGTGCTGCTGCTGTACTCTGGGCTTCAGTCTGTGGCCCGTCATCTGCCTCAGTAAACGGGTGAGTTACCCCAGTGGGTGTGGGTGTGGGTGTAGGGGTGGGTGTGGGTGTATGTATCGGGGTGGGTGTAGCCAGGCCCGTCGCGATGGGGCAGGCAAACCAGGCAATTGCTTGGGGCCCCAAGCTGGCCTGGGGCCCCCAGACAACAACAGGTTAAGAATTAAATGCAGCGACAAACTGTGTGAGCCCCCCTTTACATTCTCAAAGTCATGAGCAATGACACTGTTCTCAGAATCCCCCTCAAGGGGCCCCTCCCACCAGCTGCTGAAGGCAGGCAGACACTGTCCTGGCAGACTGCCAAGTTTTAGACGCCGGCAAATATGAAACTTAACCATGAAGCGAATTTATCCATCAGGAAGCCAAAAGAGAAAACAAAAGAAGGAAGAGGAACACAAAAAAACTAGTGGTGGGCCGTTAACGGCGTTCGTTAATTTGATACTCTTATCGGGCGATATAAAAATTATCGCCGTTAATCTATCTACTAAATGGGTAAGCAAACTATGATGACTTTCAACTTGACAGTTTAGCTCGGCTGTATTCCTAACCAAATTGCACAGTAGGGGCGAGAACGAGTTTTCAAACCTGTGAATTAAAAATCGTACGTGTGTTTACATGGATGCAGCCACGAAGTCGCCAGGTTTGCTTCATGGAAAATTCATTTTTAGGAACGTAAAATATTACCGGAGCAGAGCTCGGAGCGGTCGTTTTCTGCATGGTCCTAGCGCTAGATTCGTCGCTATTTAAATATTTATTTTTAACCGTTAAAACTGCAGAGGACCAAACCGGCTTCTGAAAAAGTCCCCCCCAAATTATGTTAAATGTACTAAATGTTGGCTTACATTTCAAATATCATGTTTAGCTGAATAAACATGTTATCAACCCCTTTTAATGTACAGTATGTAGGCTTACAAATTCATGTTTAACTGAATAAACCGTTGAACACGAGTAGCCTACATTTTATTGAGTATGTTTTTTTCTTCAAGTATCAAAGTAGAACAGCTTCCTCAGTCATTGATGCATTTTGGAAACAGGAGATGAGCACCTGGTCTAATGCACCCTCTGTATTAAGAAACCCTATCTCAAAAGCTGACTTTTAGTTATTACTTGGGTAGCACACATATGAGCCATTTTAATATAGATTAATCTAGATTAATTTCAAGATTTCAGTGAGATTAATCTAGATTTAAAAAATTAATCTATGCACACCCCTAAAAAAAACACAAGACAGTGGTAAGTGAAGATTTACACTGGATAAATTAGGCCTACCTGTACAAATGGTGTAATTTAGCAGCAGGTAGGCTAAAAACAATATATACGTCCCGGTTAATCCCATACTTAAATCTGCTATGTTCAGCTACAAGTAGTAAATTTGTAGTTAGTTTGAGGTGTATATGCTGTGGTTCTTGAAGGTGGACTGCGGCCAGATATGTTTTTTTTTTTTGGCCGGAGGGGGGTTTGGGCATGAGATTTCTGGTGTGGAGGTTGGGGGGCCCCGGTTGGTGTCTTTGCTTGGGGCCCCCAAATACCTTGAAACGGCACTGGGTGTAGCAGCAGGCTTTTGGCTTCACTGTGTTGTTTCTCCTCAGACACGCAGGTCCATAGAGAAGCTACTGGAGTGGGAGAACAGCCGTCTCTATCACAAGGTGTGTGTGTGTGTGTGTGTGTGTGTGTGTGTGTGTGTGTGTGTGTGTGTGTGTGTGTGTGTGTGTGTGTGCGCGTGTGTGTGTGTGCGCGTGTGTGTGTGTGCGCGTGTGTGTGTGTGCGAGTGTGTGTGTGTGCGAGTGTGTGTGTGTGAGAGTGTGTGTGTGTGTGTGTGTGTGTGTGTGTGTGTTCTGGCCAATCTGTGATAAAATGTACAAATGTTAATGTGCCATATTTTGTCAATTGTGATTTTTTTCCACCGCAATCGAAATTTGTCCTCCACTTTTAACCCATCTGTGTTACACACACACACACTAGTGATTACTAGGGGGCTGTGGATCACACGTGCCCAGAGCGGTGGGCAGCCCTAGCCCGGCACCCGGGGAGCAGTTGGGGTTATGTGCCTTGCTCAAGGGCACCTCAGTCATGGCCTCAGGTCTGGGAATCAAACCCACGACCCTCCGGTCACAAGACCAGTTCCCTACCACCAGGCCATGACTGCCCCACTATCATGGGGCACTATCACTATGACTGCTACTATTTAGGATGAATTCTGTGAACAGATGCAAAGCACTTTATAAGTTGCTCTGGATAAGAGCATCTGCTAAATACCTCAAATGTAAATGTGTGTGTGTGGTTGCCACTCAGGCCTAATTTCTTTATTTACAATGACTTCGTTTCAGCTCTGTCTGCATTGGAGGCTGAGCAAAAGAAAGTGTGAAACCAACAACATGATGGAATATGTAAGCCTTACACACACACACACACACACACACACACACCTCATTCACAAACCGCTGGTAGCCATTTCTGAACATGACGTGTTTCCCACAGCTCTGAGATGTATTTATGGCAGGATCTTGAACACAGTATTTTGATTGACTGATTTAACCCTTACCTTCGCCAGGAGGATTTTTGCTTTGTCTGTTACTATTTCATGCAAAATGCTAACCTCAACTGCCCTACGCTCTCAATGCAGCCTTCAGTATCTAAAAATGTAAAATGTAAATGTGCCGTATTTTGTCAATTGTGATTTTTACACCGCAATCGAAATTTGTCCTCCGCTTTTAACCCATCTGTGCAGTTAGAACACACACACACTAGTGATTACTAGGGGGCTGTGGATCACACGTGCCCAGAGCGGTGGGCAGCCCTAGCCCGGCGCCCGGGGAGCAGTTGGGGTTAGGTGCCTTGCTCAAGGGCACCTCAGTCATGGCCTCAAGTCTGGGAATCAAACCCACGACCCTCCGGTCACAAGACCAGTTCCCTACCACCAGGCCATGACTGCTGACTGAAGGCATGAAGTGTTAGTAATGTGACATTGTTAGTAGTGTGACCTCACTTGGTTAGTTTGTCTTTCCAGTCTTGTGTTGGCTGAGGTTAGTTTTTCTTTGACGGACACATTTGCTGCGTGTCGTGTCATGGAGATACGTTGGCGGTGGTTAATTTGCGTTGGCGAGCCGTGTAAATGTGTGAAACGCTGACGCTCATTGTGCTGGATCTTGAGGGCTCTGTCACTACTGACCGTTCTGTTACTCTATTAACCGCTCCCTCCCTCTCTCCCGTGCAGGTAATCCTAATAGAGTTTCTACCCAAGATCCCTATCTTCAGACCGGACTAGTAGCAGCTGCTCCTGGTCTTCTCTCTGCCTAAGGTGCCTTTCACTGGTACTGTCACGGTTCCCCATCGCCCCTAAATCAGAACTGAAAACTCCTTTCTATCTCTCTCACACACACACACAAACTTGTCAGATATGCAGTGCTCTTTGATACAGAACATTGACAAACCCTGACAAGACACACACACACACATTCTGAGACTGTGGCCTGCATTGGTTGGAATCTCTTGGAAAAAGCCACAAGCTCACACCCCCTTTACATGAAGACACACCTACGCACAGACAACTTCTTGGAGCCCTCCAACCAGAGACCTCCCTCATCATGCGTGCTGCTCTGGGCAGCCTATCGGAATAATAGTGGGAGGGGCTAACCAAGAAGAGTCACCCTATAGCACATGACTGCACTGGTCAGGACTGGGTCAGAAGCTCCACCTTCTGTATTAGATCTTTATAAGGATTCCACACGTGGATCAGGTCCAGAACGCGCACACCAACCCGTCAAAATAACGGACATGGACAGACTCCTTCTCAGTGGCCACAGGAATAATCCAGAATAATCTCATCATGTTGGACCACTACCAGAAGGAATCTCACCAAGACAATCACACACGGGCTGGTGGAGTTATACGTGGACATTTGACCGCTGGTTCGAATTTAAACCACAGTGGAGTAAAACGTGGACGTCCCGAGGCGGAACCGCCTCTCCCTTCTGTTCGTTTCTTTTCTGTTTCTCGTTTTTGTTTACGTGTGTGACAGAAAAAGCACAGCACCTGTACTTGTGCGTCCTCGAGCGACGGCGCTCGGCAGCAAGCCGTCAGAACTCGTCTGCTGCTTGGGGACGCGCTGCTGGTTTTAGGTGTTCCACACTGTGTGCGCTCTCCAAATGTGCAGGAGAAACTCTGTCCATATTTTTGTTGTTCGCCTGCCCCAACCAGGTGTTTGTGGGCTTGTTTTTGGTGTTTTGTTTGGGGTGGCAGGATCGTAATAAAATGTTTTGAGTTCTACATATTTCTTTTTTTTTTTTTCCTAGTTTGTCATTCTTGTGTGTCTTGGGCCTGGCCAGTTCTGATGAACTTTGACCATGTTTGCCAGTCTGGTCATTAAGGAAACCCCGATCTACACACAGGCTGTACACTATAAATATTCAACAGCGACGGCTGGGAGACGAGGGGTCGTCCCAAATCACCCATAAATGCGCTGGTCTGCGGCCTGTGAGCTAGCAGAGCCAGCTAACAGCATGCAGAAACACAGAATAGTGTCTTTTGGAAATTGAGAGCCACATTTAGGGCGTTTTGGTTGAACTGTTTAAAATGGGTCCAAATTTGAACTGCATGGTTGTATTTCTAATACCCAATCACGTTTAGCATCCTGTAATGGATTCATTAATAAGATTTGTTTACATGGATATTGAGGTGATAGCAAATCCTATTTAAACTCTCTATGTAACTTGCTAACTCCAGTATTCGAGCAGAACACACAGATGTTGGTCAGATTTGCTGACACCCTTCTGATTTGTAAGTGGTGTGTGTGCTACACTCAACACACCAGCACATCTCTGTGTCCAGGCCCAGGATGTCTCTACCCCGGGGGTTTTCCTCTAAAGAGGATTCAAGTGCTGTGTATATACAGTAATAAAATACTGTGTAACATGCGTGTGTGTGTGTGAACCTATCACAGACCAGATGAGTATTCAGAGTAGAGAGCCAAGATGATTGGTTACATGTGCCATGCATGAAAGAAGAAAGCAGTAAATCCCACCCCCTCCTTGTCTCTGGGCTTATCTGATTGGCTGGGAACTAGTGATCCAGGCATCTAGTCACATCTTGATCTGTTTCGTTCTGACAAGGTCACTCGCGTTTCATCTTACTGTAAACCACACAAGTCCTCCAACAGAAATTATCAAATGCTTTTTTTTTTAATCAAACAAATCAACGTCTACATGGTACTTTGAACAGAAAAAAGAAGGGGGGGGGGGGGGTACAAAAAACAAAAACACAAAAGGCAACAAGACAGGCGTGACGAGCTAACGAGGCTAACAGCACGGGGTTGGTGTCACTCCATGGCGTCCTGGTTCTCCTGGTCGGCGGTGCGCTCCTCACTGGGCTCTTTGCCTTCTTTGTTTCTCTTGGACTTCTTATGTTTGTGCCTGCGGTGGCCGTCGCCCTCTTCGCTGTCGTGCCTCCGCCTGCTGCTACTGCCATGCAGACAGACAGGCACGCAGAGGCGCAGACAGACAGGACAGCGAGACGGAGGGAGGAGGGGGTTGGAGACACAAAAACAAGCGTTTCAAATGCGGAAGGTGATCTGGTTAACGCGAGGGTGAATTAAAGTCTCCGCGGGCCTTAAAGTAAAGGTACGGTGGCCGAGAAAGGCAAAACAAGTTTACAAGTTTACAAGATGTGCAACAAAAACAAATTTACAAACTGCTAATCTGATGGAAAGTGCAGGTACAACACACAGGAGACGCTTGAGCTATGTGTCAATCAAACTAGTGGAGTTTGCTGCAGGGAATTAACCTAAAGTGTTTGTTTTCTAGCTCTCTGTCTCCCCTGTGTGGGTGTGTTACCTGCGTGATGACTTGTGTCTCTCCTCTTTCTCCCGATGTCTCCTCTCTCTGTGTCTCTCCTCCTTTTCTCGACTTGAACGCTCGCGGTGCCTCTCGTACCCTCGATCCCCGTATTCACGGTAACGGTAGCGCTCCTCATCACTGGGGGGGGGTAGCAGATCGTAGTGGGACATTTAATGAGAAGCTCAGAAACACAAAGTGGTCCGGGAGCGTAAGTAACGTGGCGCCGACCTGTTGTAAGCCATGGAGGAGGGGCTGTGTTCCCGCTCACGCTCCCTCTCGTGGACGCGTTCCCTGGGCCGCTCCCGCTCCCTCTCTCTCTCCTTCTCCTTGTCCCTGCGGGGGTAATAGTCCCACGGCTTGTTCTCCATCACACCGGGCCAGTTGTTCACCGGGCCCTGTAGGGGCGGCGGGTAGCTTCCTGAGGAAGGAAGACACAAATGTTACTCACGCGTCTCGTTACTCACGCGTTGCACTTCTGAATGGTAGGGGGCGCTACTGAGGGCAGGGCCCCAATACAGCACAAAGAAGATCAAAAGAAAAGATCCAGTGGACAGCGCTTGAGCTGGACCATGTGTGCTATAACCGCGCTATCTGCTGGGCAGAAAATGGCCTGTCAGCTTTACAGTCGTTTACGGGAATCCCACACTGACCTGGCGGGAAAGCGTACGGAGCAACGGGACGGCAGTCGTACCCTCCGGGATGTCCACTGCTGGAGGAAGACACCAACATCATCACCGTCGTCATCATCACCGGCACAGCACCCAAACAATCAGTAAACAGTTTTCCAGAGGTGTATAATCCAGGTTCAGAAGGTAAAAGTCCTCACCAGGATTTTGCTCAAGCTTGCTGGATTTTCTAATTAGTGCAATCCAGGTAAAATTAGTGGAATCAACACAATCCAGGAAGCCTGAGCAAAATCCTGGTGAGGACTTTTACTTTCTGAACCTGGATTATACACCTCTGCTGTTTTTCAAGGCCTGCTCTCCCAAATTAATGCACTGCTTAAAATGGAGCCCATGAACAGAGTTCTTCACATCGATTAAAATGCAAATAACAGTTATGACATTAAGCTATAAATCTGATAACTAATGATGACAGACAGGACTACTGTTCAATTACGACAAACCAGAAGCCCTTAATACAACATCAGGCAGTCCCACATGGTAAGAAGCTGAAAGCCAACAGGTTGAAGGCTTACTTGTCCATGGTTGGGATGAGAGAAGGGGGCGGGCCTCCAGGAGGGGGCGGGAAACCTACAAACCAATAAGATTTAAAGAATGCCTGGCATCCCAATATTACCTATTCAGATTTTAAATAAAAGACTTTTATAAACGTCTGCTTGAGAAGATCATGAATGTTCTTGTTTCTAGAAAGACGTCCAGTTAAATGTAATGATACTTTCCTGAGGCAGAAGAAGTCATGAAGTAAGGGAATGAACGAGGGAATCAGACTTACCAGGAGGTGGAACGGTGATGGGCAACCCTGCAGACGACGTTAAAGGAGAGAACACGGCATCGTTGCTCATTAGAGATCACTCAACACAGTTACACAAGCATGAACTGGAACCATAGCTGTACAGCTTACGCTGAAGATACTCATTACAAAGCAATACAAACTGTGTTTCGTAGCTTACAGTAACACGGGCGCTATAAGACTCACTGGGTGGAGGAAGAAGAGGCGGAGCCTGGCTGACAGTGGGCGGGGGTAGGAAAGGGGGCGGAGGCATAGTTGGAGGGATGGGTCCTGGGGGGAAAAAGGTGGTGGGCATCTTAGCAGGGGCGGGTTCAGCATCTGAGGAGTGTTCGGAGATAACCTGGAGAGAGAGAGGGAGGGGGAGACAGAGGGGGGGGGGGAGAGAGAGAAGAATTATACACTTGGTGCTTGACTATACAGGGGTGTGTGTGTGTGTGTGTGTGTGTGTGTGTGTGTGTGTGTGTGTGTGTGTGTGTACGTTACCTGAATGTTGTTTCCCTCCAGGTTGTGTCGACGTCGCCCCTCAACTCTGCTAATAGTGGCTGTCTGTCCACCAATCACATCAATGGTTCCACTGGACTTCCTGGGAAACACACGCAGAGGTCAACTTAAATCAGCACACAATTACTGTGGTATTCTTCAACTTTAAAGTTCACACACACAAGCATATATACACATCAAAACGTCCATGTGAACTTGCATCAAACAAATGTATAGCTAAATCCAACAACATTCCAACTACCCCCCCCCCCCAACACAACAGCCCCCTCTGGGGGAACATGACCTCACACGGCTTCAGGTGACAGTGAGACACGCAAGTGAGAACAGAGCACCATGTGACAGTTGTGTGTCTGATGCTAGCAAATAAAACACCGTCTGTAGCAGGCCAGATTACGACAGGCCAGATTACGACAGGCCAAACATAACACACATGTACAAATGAACTGATTATACAAGTGATGTATCTAATTTTGTAATTCTCAGGCCTAAAAAAGAACCCACAGCCAGGGACACACCCACTTACGTATAATAGGGCGTGTCTTGAGGGGCAGGCCCTGCCCACTGTGGAGGGGATATCCTATGAGGGCATGAGTAAGGGGAGACAGGCAGATAAGAGTTACCGCCTCCTCTCTTGGTACAGTATATACATCAGGGAAAAATGTTTGATACACACACACACACACACACACTTGTGTAGACTAGAGGTCTATGCACTGACTTAACAGGATGGATTGAATAGTGTAGCCGAATCCAAGTAAGCCTGAATCTATCCATTCCATGAACTACTCTAATTTTACACACATACACACTTGTATACAGCAGCTGAGTCACAGAAATACTGCTGTCAATCATGATAATCCAGTCAGGTGTGTAGTGGGGGTGGGCATGAGTGAGAGAGAGAGAGAGAGAGTGTGTGAGAGAGAGAGGGAAAGAGAGGGTGAGAGAGAGAGAGAGAGAGTGAGATAGTGTGTGTGTGTGTGTGTGTGTGTGTGTGTGTGAGATAGATAGAGCGCACCTGGCTGGGTTGAGACCTGTCTTATACAGGGCTGGTGTGAAGTCTGTCTTAGTCACGTGACTGGGCAGAGAGATCTCCTTATCATTCCCCGTCCTGCCCTGCTGTACCTGAGACACACACCACACAGACGCGTCAAGAGGTTTAGGGAGGAGGAGAGGTTTAGGGAGAGGTTTAGGGAGGAGGAGAGGTTTTAGGAGAGGTTTCGGGAGGAGGAGAGGTTGGCTCACAGAGATCTTGCTGGTGGTGGAGCCAATGTTGATGTCGAGACCCATGCGGAGTCTCTTCTGTTTCTCACAGTACGCCTTCCACGTCTCCTCGTTAAAGCCGTAGTTAAAGTAGTCCGACAGATCCGCACCTACAGCCATGTGTGCACACGCACATCACATCACACGCACACCACACGCACACGTCACATCACACACACACATCACACTCCAGATCAGTGCTGTACACCTCTCATGTAATCATCTATACAAAACACTGATATAGTTCCATACAATACACACACACACACATGGGGCAGTCATGGCCTGGCGGTTAGGGAACTGGTCTTGTGACCGGAGGGTCGTGGGTTCGATTCCCAGACAGGCCATGACTGAGGTGCCCTTGAGCAAGGCACCTAACCCCAACTGCTCCCCGGGCGCCGGGCTAGGGCTGCCCACCGCTCTGGGTACGTTTGATCCACAGCCCCCTAGTAATCACTAGTGTGTGTGTGTGTGTGTGTTCTGACTGCACAGATGGGTTAAAAGCGGAGGACAAATTTCGATTGGGGTGTAAAAATCACAATTGACAAAATATGGCACATTTCATTTTCATTTCATTTCACACACAACCACCCACCTGGTTTTCTCCAGGGCTTCTCCTCAAATAACTCCATGTCCACCTCCAGCACTGGAACTCCATTGATGTTGCCTGGAGCGTCCAGGTCCACACCCTTCACCTTGGCTCCAACTGTAAACACACACACACACACACACACACACACACACACACACACGATCAGAGCATGTATTGTACTGGTATCTATCACAATGTAAAACCAGCTTAACATGTTACAAGGACAATGGGAACTATCATTTTGCTAACCGAGTACTACATCAGTAATGGTGAGGGCTGATGGAGGTGTTGGTACCTGCTCCGTACGGTCTGCTGCTGCCTGTCTTTATGTTCAGATTCACTGGAGTCGCTCCATATGCCCTGAACAACACAGCGGCCAATCACAACAAAGCCCAGCAGCCAATCACAACTAAGTCCATCTCCCAATTAAAAATCCATCATATCAGCCAATTAATTTTGAGCCCAGGGCTGCAAATGCCAAGCCAACGGTGAGCTCAATCCTCTAGTGGAGACTAGTGTCTCTGCTGTGGGCGGAGCCATCATGTAGCTCCTCCCACAAAGAGAGAGCCTCCTCCCCGGCGCACTCACGCGTACTGTGGTGCGCCCGTCTTGATGTCGCCAATGGTGACGCGGACATCATCGTCGTCGTCATCGCTGTCACTATCGCTGTCTTCACCCTCCCCAGGTGTCTCCTCCTGACGGGGTCGTGAACAGAAACTTCAAAACACCACACCATGGACCTCACGTTTCACACCACGCACACCTCACATTTCACACCACACGTTTCACACCACGCACACCTCACGTTTCACACCACAGACACCTCACGTTTCACACCACGGACACCTCACACCACAGACCTCACGCAGCTATTCAATCAGTTTGATTGAAATTGTTACCTTTCAACTACCCTTCCAGTGGAGATTTAACAGGTTTTCATTTCCATACAGGTAAATGGTCATTGCATCCAGAAGAAGACACCTCTGAAAGTAGCTACATCTTTACGTCTTTTAAAAACAACCCTTCTACCTTGCTTCGATCATCGTTACCCTAACCGATGGCTCATTAAGAGCTATTACCTGACTGGCCACTCCGTTGCCAGTAGCGATCTCCTCAGCGACAGGTGCAGGAGGTACAGGGGTGGCACTGCAGAGAGCCAGAACAGGGTCAGTACCACCATAATCCACTACATCCTCTTTCAGGTGCTCTTCCTAAAGGACACTGTGCGGTTTGATAAATGTGTACATGATCCAAGCTGGTCGTCCTGGTTTTTATAGGATGTAATTTGCCCACCTAATAGCCGCTGTCAGCTTGGCCTCCTCCTCCTCGTTGTCCTTGGTTTCCCCTTCATCTGCATAATCAAAATAAATATTCATCAGAATTATGCATATTCAGGCCAAGGCATTACATGACAAAGCACAGCATATGTAGCTAATCTACTGCAATCATTCAAGTCTTCAGAAATATACAGGAGATAATAAAGTTTAAAGTGTTAAACTCTGACACAATGGACCCCCCTCCGCTCATTTTAAACACGGGTATTCGCTTAAATTGAACTTTTCTTCAGCGTCTTCACTGCCAAGTTTTATATACCAATATCAAAGTCACTTTAATCCAACATGCAATTATCAATCATTTGGACTACTTGGTCCAAAAACGCAACGATCAGGTTCAAGTTCAAGATTCTGAACTCAGGAACATGTATAAAAAATTACATGTTTATTTTACAAAAACTGAACCAAACCCTCGTGATTTATGAGTAACACCTCGGGCCTCAACCACACCGGTAGGCCCGGTAGAACCCAGCGGCTGCGCGTGCAGGGCGCCGAGCGCGTGAGTGTGAGCGCGCGCGCGTGAGTGTGAGCGCGAGCCGCTCACCGCCGTACAGCCATTCCTCCTCCTCGTCGCCCGCGCTGGCGTCAGTCGCGGCTGTTTTGTCCGCTTCCTCCGCAGACATGTTGGGCTCGCAGAAGCACAGGACGTGAATGTACTACACCCGAAAGAGCGCAGATCAGTATTTTCCAAAACAATAACAATAATACCCCAGTGCGACCTTACATAAGAACGGACCAAGAACGGTACGGGGGATGAAACAACACTCCGCACTTCCTCGAACTGGCACTGCGAGCAGAGGGAAAAGGCATACTGACCTCAAGACATTACTTCCGGTTCAGAAATGTCACATTAAAAGTCTCGGGGTGTTTCTCGAAACGCGTATGTTCAGATTCAGTTCACTTATTTCTCTCTCGTGTGTTCAGATATGCGCACTGAAAAATCCACGTTGTTTAATATCATGCACTTATTCAGAATGCTAAGTTCCGACGATATTTCTGTCAATAGCTTGGCTAGGGCTGCCCACCGCTCTGGGCATGTGTGGTCCACAGCCCCCTAGTAATCACTAGTGTGTGTATGTACCACAGCCCCCTAGTAATCACTAGTGTGTGTGTGTGTGCACCACAGCCCCCTAGTAATCACTAGTGTGTGTGTGTGCACCACAGCCCCCTAGTAATCACTAGTGTGTGTGTGTGTATGTACCACAGCCCCCTAGTAATCACTAGTGTGTGTGTGTGTGTGTGTGCACCACAGCCCCCTAGTAATCACTAGTGTGTGTGTGTGTGTGCACAACAGCCCCCTAGTAATCACTAGTGTGTGTGTGTTTGTGTTCTAACTGCACAGATGTGTTAAAAGCGGAGGACAAATTTCGATTCCGGTGTAAATTGACAATTGACAAAAATACGGCACATTTACATTTACAAGTATTTGCGTAACACAGAAAACTTTTATTATGAAAACTCGCTAGGCTTGCTGCTTTAAATTGACCGGAAGTAGCTGGTACGTCACCATTTCCTGGGGAGCGCCCGCACCGTTATTCTCCTCCAAGCACGACAGGCGCTATTTCCTTCACTAAAGGACACATTTTCTTGCGTTGCTGCAGTATAAACAGCACATATTATGCTTTAGTGCCAGATTTAAAAATAAAAAAACATGTCTATCATACCAAGCAGGCGATGATCGGTCTGTCGTCGCGGGAGGGTGGACGGAAAAAAGGAGTTTAATTATCGGAGGCGATAGTAACGTTAGGGAATAATAACGTCATCCATCAAACATGTCAGGAAAGCATTTCAACGTCCACGAAGTGGGCTGCTGCATCAAATACTTTATATTCGGATTCAACATTATATTTTGGGTACGTATGCAAATATTGCCGGGAATGCGCGTTCTGGTAAACGCAGACCCGGGGGGGGGGGGGGGGGGCATGTCTGATAACGATAATCTGGCGTAATCCTGAACCCAATCCCGCCGCTGCGGTTATGATCTAAGGAAGGCCTGCGACAGGACGTTAGCAGTCTCAGACGGGGCGTTAAATGTGTCGGATGTCTTCAGATGTGGTACTTCAGGCTAAAAAGACATAATGTCATGTTCTGAATAGGCGGGGTTTTTTTGCATGAAATGGGTGCGTGTGCAGATATGCTGACGACCACGAGCGTGGGCTCGTGCGATGCTGGTGTGGTCCATTTGTTCAGTGTGTGTGTTCTGCTCCTCAGCTACTGGGGGTGGCTTTCCTGTCTGTGGCCCTGTGGGCCTGGAGTGAGAAGGTTGGTGAGCACGTGCACGGTCAACTGTGTGACACTTTCATTTACTTACAATATCGGTAACCTAAAAATACTCCGTCCACCTACTTACCACAATCCCCATTCTTTCACATCATTTTTGTCTTGCCTCTCTCTCTTGCTGTCTCTCTTTAACACATATACACACACACACTATCCTTCTCTCTCTCTCTCTCTCTCTCTCTCTCTCTCTCTCTCTCTCTCTCTCTCTCTCTCTCTCTCTCTCTCTCTCTCTCTCTCTCTCTCTCTCAGGGAGTGCTCTCCAACATCTCTTCCATCACTGATCTGGGAGGGTTCGATCCTGTGTGGCTCTTCCTGGTGGTCGGGGGGGTGATGTTTGTGCTCGGCTTTGCCGGCTGCATCGGTGCACTGAGGGAGAACTCCTTTCTGCTGAAGTTTGTGAGTCTGCCTTCCTCTGTGTGTGCGCGCGTGTGTGTTGGTTTGTGTGTTTTGGTAAGCACAGACTCTTAACCATGCACGGAGGGGTGACATGTCACGCAGTGCCGTAAGATAACCATAACTTGTTTGACGTAATGTTGCCAATGTTTAATGAAGACGCTGCCGTCAAATTGCTTCTATTTAGCAACAGTAACGTTTTGCAATATTACCCGCGTTTTAGAACTGGCGGCCGTCGTTATCGAGTGATCCTGGTTCCTGCATGTGCCACACGTACTGGAAATGCGAGTCTCAATATCAAAAAGCCACGTTGCATGGGATGGAAACTGTGTTTGTGTGATAACACGATCTAAAAGAACGAAGAATGGTTCGAAGAATGGTGTGGAAACTGCACTGCATCAGTTCTTCTCTTCCAGACTCATCTCTTCTCTCCCTCTCCTCTCCTCTCCAGTTTTCTGTGTTTTTGGGGATCATATTTTTCCTGGAGCTGACAGCTGGAGTGCTGGCATTCGTGTTCAAGGACTGGATCAAAGATCAGCTCAAGTTCTTCATCAACAACAACATCCGAGCCTACCGTGATGACATTGACCTGCAGAACCTCATCGACTTCACACAGGAATACGTGAGGACACGTTCACCTCTTCACTCTACTGAATTAATTATTCTTGGTTCACTGCATGAGCTTCCTCTAAAACTGTGTGTGTGTGTGTGTGTGTGTGTGTGTGCGCAGTGGGAGTGTTGTGGGGCATTTGGTCCAGCTGACTGGAATCTGAACATCTATTTTAACTGTACTGACACCAACCTGAGCCGAGAGAAATGTGGAGTTCCCTTCTCTTGTTGCACTAAGGACCCCGCTGTGAGTATACACACACACACACACACACACACACACACACACACACACACACACACACACACACACACACACACATACATATATATACACACACACACACATATATATACACATACACATACATATACACATACACACACACACACACATACATATATATACACACACACACATATATATACACACACACATACATATATACACACACACACACACACACACACACACACACACACACACACACACACACACACACACACACACATATATATATATATATATATATATATATATATATATATATATATATATATATATATACACACACATACACACATATACACACACACACTCTGTGAACATACACACACACACACATTTGGTGAACATGTATACACATGCTTTCAGTGATTTCATACACACACACACACACATTTGGTGAACATGTATACACATGCTTTCAGCGATTTCATGTACACACACCCACACATCCTAGTGTGCATATACACACAGGCTTTCAGTGAACCCATGTAAATACACACACAATGCATATACACACACACACACAATCGCACATTTAGCATGTGCTGAAAGCACACATTTACATCACCACCTCAGAATGTTGTCCTCTGGTCCCAGAAGCCATGGCAATGTAAACAGGAAGTGATGTGGGTTTCCAGAATCCTTGAGAATGTAAACAGGAAGTGATGTGGGTTTCCCTGCTGGTGCTGAGTTTCCCACAACATGACTACCTCACACGCTCAGATATCCCACATGTTGAGTAACATTAAGACATAAACCAAGGTTTCCTTTGTTTCCCCTCCACCTCTCTCTCTCTTTCTCCCTCTCTCCCCTCTTCAGGAGGATGTGATTAACACTCAATGTGGCTATGACATTCGAGCTAAGGAAGTGAGTATGCATCTGTTCTTCATCACACTCTTCTTCCTCACCTTCGTCTTCGTTGTGTTCTAGTGCAATTACCATAGCTCAGACCCTCCAGAAAGTCGCGATGTTGCGATTTGCAACTTCAACACAACTTCAAGCAAACCCCGCGAATTCAGGGCGGTGTTGCAACTTCAGCCAATCACCGCAACTTTCCCGCAAATTTGACCAATCACTGATGTCGTCTTGATGTGACGTCGACAAACCGCCTTACTTCCGTATATACGTTCAAGAGGACCAGACTGAAAGCAGCATGAGCGACGAAAATAACGGCAAAAAGATCGGGAAAAGCAGTATCCCGGTACACTACATGAAAGCGGGGATAAACTGTTTTTTTTTTTGTTTTTAGTGTTTTATTGTTTCACAACGATGGGTTCATACATGTATTTCCAACAAGTTTAACATTTCTAGCACTAGCCCATCCACTCCAAGTGATTTTTCAGTCTTTTAAGAGACGGAAAGTCCATTTCTACCACCCAGCTGTTGCACTTCGAGGGATCATTTCAAGAAAGTGAGAGGGATCATTGTGCATTCTCTGTCCCAACACCTGTGTTTCAAGGGGCGGGGCATACAAAATCTTGAGAGGGATCATCAACTATTTCATACCACATAAAGCACATGTCAAAGTTAAGGCCCGCGGGCCAGATCCGACCCGCGAATTGATTATCTATGGCCCCCTGGATGATATTTAATTACTATCAGAACCGGCCCGCAGGCCACAGCCGACCGATGGTGTTTTGCACGCACAAACACTACATTCCCCACAATGCAACGGTAGCCCGCGAAGTCACTGCAGCGCACGCAAGCAGCGAGGGTCTGAGATAAAATTTATAAGTTTAAACTTTAAACTGAAATAAAGTTTAAAGTCAGAGATAAAGTTTATTTATCTCTGATCCATATCTATGAGTTACTAGTTCGCTCTGGCGCCAACCACTGGCGATCGATCTCGATATAATACTTAGTGTCCATTTTACAGGCCGCCCGGTAACAACTTACGTTCGCTAACCCCCCCCCCCCCCCCATCAACAATTAATGTTCGCCACCCCCTCCAGGTTCAAATCTCACTCCAAGCGATCTTGAAAAGTTGGCAACCCTGAATAAATAGGTAAATAGATAATTAAAATGGACTACTAAATGGAGGAAACCATACAACATTTACTCCCTATTGCAATGTACTCACAAAAAGCAAAAACACACCGCAACTTCCATCGCATTTTTTTTTTAAAACACCTGCAACATCAAACATTTTAGCCCGCAACAATCACAAAAAAGGCCCGCGAAATCCTGGTGGGACTGATAGCTGGTGTGGTATGTAGAGTTCTGGTGGGATTTGTTATGATCTCGTCAGAGTGAGGGCATAGACCGTTATAATCTCTGCCATCAGAGCAATTATTTATGTCATTATAATCTCGCGAGACTGATGAGGTAGGCCGTTATAATCTCACGAGACTAATGAGGTAGGCCATTATAATCTTGCGAGACTGATGAGGTAGGCCATTATAATCTCGCGAGACTGATGAGGTAGGCCATTATAATCTTGTTGAGACTGATGAGGTAGGCCTTTATAATCTCACGAGACTGATGAGGTAGGCCGTTATAATCTGGCGAGACTGATGAGGTAGGCCTTTCTAATCTCGTGAGACTGATGAGGTAGGCCATTATAATCTCACGAGGCTGATGAGGTAGGCCGTTATAATCTTGTTGAGAGTGAAGAGGTAGGCCGTTATAATCTCACGAGACTGATGATGTACACTGTTCTAATCTGAGCACCAGACGAGACACAGAGTTTCTCAAACAGACGTACTCTCATTTGGTACTTACCCTCTCCGTCTGGGTTCAGTGTCCTAACTGAACAACGTAGGTGGAACCTCTGACCCCTGTGAACCTCTGACCCCTTTGTGTGTAGAAAGAATAACCTGAATGTTTAACAGACCGTGGGCTTTCACTTTAATCGACGTCCTGAAATTACTTATTTACTTAAACTGTGAGTTTGTTTATGTGCATGTGTGCTTTGTGTTTGCACTGTGGAGGAGTCTGAGCAGAAGACGTTCATCTACACCAAGGGCTGTGTGCCCCAGTTTGAGAAGTGGCTGCAGGAGAATCTCACAGTGGTTGCCGGGATCTTCATAGGAATTGCACTGCTACAGGTGTGTGTGTGTGTGTGTGTGGGTGGGAGTGCAGATAGATAGATCTCCTTCGTTGACTAAAACAGGTTGCTTTTACTTTTCAGTCAAGGTTCCAAAACATTTTCCAAACTCCAAACTAATACAAATTCCAAGATTAATTTTACATTTTCCATCATTTATAAATGATGCACATCACACATCCTGTGATGTGTTTGACAGCAGGACTTTTTATTTAAACTACAGTAATAAACCAATAGATTTCATGTATACTACTATACTAAATGGATTTCATGTATACTAATATACTAAGTGGATTTCAGTATTGTGTGGTTTTATGACCAATGGCTTTTTGCTTTCAGATATTTGGGATCTGTTTGGCACAGAACCTACTGTCCGACATTGAGGCAGTGAGAGAGAGCTGGTAAGACCTGTGTGCACATGTACACTCATGCACACTCGTGCGCGTGCACACTCGTGCGTGTGGGTTTACTTTTGTGCCTTCGGTGGCAGCTGTGTTTCCCGTTCTGTCCTAAGTCTTGACGGCATGTAGGACATTCCAGCTATGCTGTGATGTCCCATACAGCTATATGACAGCCTACGGCCACATATAAGAGTTTCTGCCCTCACAAATATCATTTAAGTAAAAAAAAACAATTCAAAACTTTAAGGTAAACATAGTGTTGGTGCTTTCAAGATGTTTTTTGCCGGTTGTCTATGAACCACAAGAGAAAAATGTTTCATTATGCTAGAAACTCTGAGTTATTGTAAAAGTTGTATTCTGAACATGAAGCTGAATGCCTGTCTTTGCTAACATTTTGTCTTTTCTAAATTAATTTCAGTTTATTCACCTGACGAGCAGAACCATACTGTCCTGCTGACGCTTAGCAACGCAACCAACACAGCATCATCTCAGTGTCCTAACAACCAACATGGAATTTTCATACCTTCTTTTTCTGCAAACATTTTGAAATTTTGCCATGAAAGACTAGAAATTTGTAACCTTTTCAAAACTGGTGCAGACTAGTGGATGGAGAAATAGGCGTCTTATGTTCCTGTTGTTCCGACAGCAATACATCCAGTGACCACAAGATCACTGTAGTTTACACGATAACCATGAAGAACTCAAACTCCATTTATCTTAATCCATTTTGGTCAGGAGACCTTCTAACTACAACAATGCCATAAATGCTCTGCTGATCATTGTAAATACACTTTGAAGTTTGCTGTTAGCACATGTGCTAACTGGTTCATAAAGTTCGTACAGTTTGCACAGAAAATTCAGTTGTCCCCTTAAGTTCAGTTGGGAATCTGCTAATATTCTTGTTTGGAATGACCAGTGCTGGACGTGCAGTTCACGAACGGACCTTCGTATCTTCCATAGAAAACACTACTTATCTCACACCTTATTGTCACAAATTTGTGCTTTTTCTATAAAGTTAGACGTAGCTCTTGTTAAGATGTGAAGTGTAAATAAGGAGTCATTTGTAAGCACTGCTTTTGTTATTGTTTGTAAACAAATGTTTGTTGTTCCCTGTTAAATCAGTTGTGTGAAAACAGCAGATTTCAGGCAGAGAAGAAAACAGCACTGCATGTGTACTAAACATAACACTCAGCGTTTCCAGCGTTAAATGATATAATTATAATCATTCTTTTGTGGTGAATAATTACTGCAGGTAGATGGGTGTGAGTAGTCATTGGCTTGTATCAAAGTTCAGACCAGAATATTTTCCAGTCCTGTCAAGGCTAATTGTTCATGGTTCAAAGACTGATAACTATTCAGCGTCTGATTCTTTGACTGTCGGGTGTATTTTTGAGTGGTGTTCTGCAAAAACAAGTTTAGAATAAATTTCTACTTCATGTCCTGCTCTATTAGAGAGTATGGTGCACTTAACTAGTTCTTTTATGTAAGACTGACTGTTTTAAACACACAGCATGAGATGATTTGCATAGATTTGCTTTTAATGCACATAAACTCACTGCAGGCTGTTGCTTTGGGTAAATAAAGAGAAGTTTAATTCCATAAGCTAATGTCAGACCTGAACAGTTTTGTAATGGAAGGCACAGTTGACTATTGGTTTAGTTGATGGTGCACATTACAAGCTGAATGGCCAATCAATGGACTGTATCACTAAAAAGTGACTTATAGCTACTTTCATGGACAGCCAATTAGAGTAGAGGACTTAACCGGTGACATGATACCTAGAAGACGTACCGTATTTGATACTTGGGTTGTCCATGCCTACAGGGTTTTCTCGTGGATAGTATTCACTACTTAAGTGTGTTGTTAACGTAGTTGTTTTGGTTTGATTAAGAAGTCTTTTACAGTATTGTATTTGACAACATAAACTATTTACCATCCTTAACTAAGATGGTGGTATTGCAAACAATAAAGTTTGATATGTTTTTGTATCTGTTTTTGCTGCCATTGTCTGACGCACCAGCAGAGGCACCAGTGCTGATCTCATAGTCACTAAGCTGTTATGATGGTTTATATACTTATGATAATGTAATCATTCTGAATTGACTTACACAAATCTGTCTACATGTTCACTTAGCAGACAGTGATTCAGTGTCTACAGTATAGTCTAATGCAGCTTGTCTGTTGAGATTATCTCAAGCACCCCCCCCCCCCCCCCCCCCCCCAAAAAAAAACTAAAACTAAACATTAAATACAAATGAAGAATGACCCCGTTGTTTTGGCTTTGTGGTTGATGTTCATTCAGAGGTACATACAGTTTCGTTAGTTGAAACACCCAGGAGGTCTTCCTGGGAACCTTACCTGTCTGAGTGGTTCACCATCGGCCAGCTGTGTCCCTGGTCCTGAACAGAGAAACCCTGGTCAGAGTTGAGAGGGATTGAATGTTGTCAAGTGTGTGTGTAACCAGTAGGACGTGCTCTGCTCAGTTTTTTCAGTGTTTTTGTTCAAGGTTAAAGTCACACATTCCTCATAAAAGATAACTAGGAGTGACACTTTCCATGACACACACACACACACACACACACACGTATGCTAGTTTAAATCCTTCAGGGTACTGCTGCTCTGCTCACTGAAAACAACCTGCTGTTGCCGGACCTCGTACAGACACATTTGTGTTCAGGTGTTTGATAAGTTTCTGAAGGAAAATGGCGGTGCGACTTAGCGGCTTCATGAAGAAGCACTGGCTTTTCCTCAGCACCATGCTGTCAGTGTCTCTGGGTAAGAGAGTCTTCTTTTTGTCTCTTCATATTTCTCTTGTCTATGTATCTCTTTCTCTCCCCACCATCTCTGTCCACTTGTCTATCTCTCTCTCCTCAGTTTCAGATTATTGATTAGTTATTGATGAGCACTGTTAGGACCCTCCCCACACACCACGTTCACACTCTCGTACCCTCTGGCAGGTGTAGGTCTGGGTGTACTGATGCGTGGGTGGAGCTCTCTGTCCACAATCAATCGCCTGTACTTCGGCTATCCTGGGAACCTTCTGATGCAGCTGCTGAAGATGATCACCTTGCCTCTAATCTGTTCCAGTATGATCACAGGTTGTACACTAGGTTACCACCGTACAGCAGTTTTGTCCATATTTAAGCCTAAAGATGCCTGTGTCTGCCGCTCCTCCCTGCCCCAGTACACGGCTGTACACCTTTCCCCGCTGTGCTGGGTTTGCGCGTACCTCAGGAAACACACTACAGCATAACTATATCCCTGTTTGAAAATATCAGAACTGTTCAGATAAATTGTGTAAGGGAAAAGCTGATTCTAGTTATGTAAGGCATTATCTGCAATGCAAGCCTCTGGCCACCAGGGGGATGCCACGCACCGCCAATTAGCAATCAATGGCCTCCCCAGCAGGTGCTATCTGATTATACGAAGTATTCACAAAATGGCATCTAGTTTGCCCTTTGTACTCTAGTCTGTACATGGGTCCAGGTCTGATGGTATTTGCCCATTACAAGTTCAGTAAAAAAAACTAAACAAAAAACATAAGATGGCTCTTCAGAAAATCAGTCTAGGAATAATGATCTTAAATCACTTCTGTAGTGGTGTTTTACAGAATTTCACTCTCCAGGCTTCCATACAGCTGTTATCACTCATCTGCTTATCATCAGGCAACTCATGAGATTAATACACTGCACTCACACTAATAAATACACTGATGAATATATACTATCACACTAATAAATACTCTCACTAATACACTCACTAATAAATACTCTAATACACTCAAATTAATAAATACTCTCACTAATAAATACACTCACATTAATAAATACTCTCACTCTAATGAAAAATACCTTCACATTAATAAATACTCACACTGATGAATACACTCACAATAACGAATATACTCACAAATAAAAACTCACACTAATAAATACTCTCACACTAATACACTCACTAATAAATACTCTCACACTAATAAATACTCTCTCTAATAAATACACTCACTAATAAACACTCTCACTCTAATAAAAAATACATTCACATTAATAAATACTCTCACTCTAATAAATAATCTCTAATAAACATGCAATGCCAATTAGCAATCAACACGCTCCCCAGTAGGTACAATCTGTCACAAATACACATATTTGCATACGCATGAATATGCATGAGAGTGGTTTGAGAACACTCTGTGGTTGGTGCAGGTGTGGCAGCAATGGACTCTGGGAGCTCTGGGAAGATTGGGCTGAGGACCATCGCCTACACCCTCAGCACCACCATCACAGCCATCATTCTGGGTATGATTACACACGAGGGTAGATTTCCACAGCCTCAGATTAAATGTCTCGTTTGGGCATCTCCCAGGGGTGGATAGCTGAGCACCGTCCTCAGAACAGCGTCTAATCTTAACTCTAGCTGAAGCCTGAGCTTTGAAGAAGTTGTCATTTTGTCAGTTGTGATTTTCACCACAATTAGTCCTCTGCATTTTCCCATCTGTGCAGTCAGAACACACGCATACACACTAGTGATCTCTAGGGGGCTGTCGTACACACACACACACACACACACACACGAGTGATCACTAGGGGGCTGTGGTACACACACACACACACACACACACGAGTGATCACTAGGGGGCTGTGGTACACACACACACACACGAGTGATCACTAGGGGGCTGTGGTACACACACACACACACACACACACTAGTGATCTCTAGGGGGCTGTCGTACACACACACACACACACACACGAGTGATCACTAGGGGGCTGTGGTACACACACACACACACGAGTGATCACTAGGGGGCTGTGGTACACACACACGAGTGATCACTAGGGGGCTGTGGTACACACACACACACACACACACACACACACACACACACACACACACACTAGTGATCTCTAGGGGGCTGTCGTACACACACACACACACACACAAGTGATCACTAGGGGGCTGTGGTACACACACACACACGAGTGATCACTAGGGGGCTGTGGTACACACACACACACACACACGAGTGATCACTAGGGGGCTGCGGTACACACACACACACACACACACGAGTGATCTCTAGGGGGCTGTCGTACACACACACACACACACACACACGAGTGATCACTAGGGAGCTGTGGTACACACACACACACGAGTGATCACTAGGGGGCTGTGGTACACACACACACACACACACACGAGTGATCACTAGGGGGCTGTGGTACACACACACACACACGAGTGATCACTAGGGGGCTGTGGTACACACACACACACACGAGTGATCACTAGGGGGCTGTGGTACACACACACACACGAGTGATCACTAGGGGGCTGTGGTACACACACACACACACACACACGAGTGATCACTAGGGGGCTGCGGTACACACACACACACACACACGAGTGATCTCTAGGGGGCTGTCGTACACACACACACACACACACACACGAGTGATCACTAGGGAGCTGTGGTACACACACACACACACGAGTGATCACTAGGGGGCTGTGGTACACACACACACACACGAGTGATCACTAGGGGGCTGTGGTACACACACACACACACGAGTGATCACTAGGGGGCTGTGGTACACACACACACACACGAGTGATCACTAGGGGGCTGTGGTACACACACACACACACACACACGAGTGATCACTAGGGGGCTGTGGTACACACACACACACGAGTGATCACTAGGGGGCTGTGGTACACACACACACACGAGTGATCACTAGGGGGCTGTGGTACACACACACACACACGAGTGATCACTAGGGGGCTGTGGTACACACACACACACACACGAGTGATCACTAGGGGGCTGTGGTACACACACACACACACACACGAGTGATCACTAGGGGGCTGTGGTACACACACACACACACACACGAGTGATCACTAGGGGGCTGTGGTACACACGTGCCCAGAGTGGTGAGCTGAAATGGAACATAGCACTTGTACTTCCGTGTCTTCATCATGCTGGAACGTCAGGAATGATCCTGGCAACAGTCATCAAGCCTGGGACGTCCTCACACTCCACAGAGGACCAGTGGACAGAAGCGCCACAGTCAGCAGCAACGGTGGACACCATGCTGGACCTGATCAGGTGAGCGTCGTGGCTGGGGGAGGCATCTTCAGAGGACATCATGGACCAGTCGAAATATACTACACTGTGCATTAACTTACGGTACCATTACATTAGCCATTGGGCGGTTAGTGCTGGGTCTTTGATGAACAGTGTGTGTGAGTATGCATGGTTGCTTTGTGTATTGCAGAAATTTGATTCCAGAAAACCTGGTACAGGCTTGTTTTCAGCAGGTATGTTTCTTCCTAAATTAGATGATCATTGACATTATGCCCTAGGTCTCAACTGTCTGTGCATCCACTATTTAATTTGAGCAAATGTTAACATTTCTGACAAGATTTCTTTCTTTTTTACATTTTCTAAAATATAGTGAATTCCTGAGTGATTCCATTCCATAAAAAAACATTTTGCACATATTCATATTGTTTGCACATTGTGATGTCAGCAAATCATTGACTAGGTAGTGCCTTAAACGCCCCCCCCCCCTTCCAGTCACATGTCTGTGCTTTACAGTACAAATCCACACGTGTACCAGTGAGACCATCAGCCACAAATGCCTCCCAGATTGTGAGTTGAAAATACTGTTTCAAAAGAACATGTTTATCATAGGTCATGATAATAGATTTGTTATTGTAGTGGCAGATTTATAGGAGTTCAGGAAGCTCCTCTACTATAAAGGGCCCTTGTACCCATCCCATCCCATCTGCATTTTCTACAAGACACAATTTAGAGTTTCATAGTAAAAGACTATTAGTGTGTGGTTTGAATTCTTAGAACACATATATTGTTGTTGTTGTCATGGTGACCGGTGTCGGCCAGAGGAGGATGGGTTCCCCCCCTGAGTCTTGGTTCCTCTCAAGGTTTCTTCCTCATGCAAAAACTAGGGAGTTTTTCCTTGCCACTGTCGCCTTTGGCTTGCTCACTGGGGGCTAGGACTCGGCACTTGTAAAGCTGCTTTGTGACAACAACTGTTGTAAAAAGCGCTATATAAATAAAATTTGATTGATTGATTGATTGAACACAGTGAGGCCATAAGATAGTGTGTGGTTTGAGTTCTTAGAACACAGTTAGACTATTAGGGAGTGTGTGGTTTGAGTTCTTAGAACACAGTTAGACTATTAGGTAGTGTGTGGTGTGAGTTCTTAGAACACAATTGGACTATTAGGTAGTGTGTGGTGTGAGTTCTTAGAACACAATTGGACTATTAGGTAGTGTGTGGTGTGAGTTCTTAGGACACAGACTATTAGGGAGTATGGTGTGAGTTCTTAGAACACAATTGGACTATTAGGTAGTGTGTGGAGTGAGTTCTTAGAACAGTAAAACTATTAGGGAGTGTGTAGTTTGCAGCTGTAAATTTCTGTGCAGGAATATAAGTTGGTGGGCTCATACAAGAATGGCATGAACATTCTGGGTATCCTCACATTCTGCATCCTGCTTGGCCTAGCTTTGGGCCGCATGGGCAAAAGGGGCAAACGCTTTGTGGAGTTCTTCAGCGCTGTAAACGAAGCTATAATGAGGATAGTAAAAATTATACTGTGGTAAGTGTTTGAGAGTCATATAACTTGATATCCAAACCCAGATTAAGCCCAATGTAGCACCGCCTGTTTCTGCCCTCTAGTTTTAGTTTGAGCTGGCTTAATTTTATGCCAATATAATCTGATATTAATGTAATGACTTCTGTGTCTGTGTGTGTTTTAGTTACATGCCTGTTGGAATTATATTTCTGATAGCCACAAAAGTAATTGGGATAGAAGACTGGAACATCTTCAGGACACTGGGTTTCTTCATGCTGACTGTGCTTATTGGGTCAGTCATTTACACAATCTGGATTAATCATTTCTTCATTTGGGTTAGTGAACCACTTCTGACTTCTGGCACCTAATACCTAATTTCTCTTTCTTCCTATACCTAAACCACTAATGGAGAATCACTGTAACATACACAACACCTGGTGTGAAGATGTGTCAAGGCATTTCTTGGCATTAATTAAACTGGATAAGTGAAGATTCTGATTCTGAGGGTTCTTACGTGTTTGAATCGTTGTGTAGTTTGGCTATCCACTCTATGTTGGTGCTGCCCTTGCTGTACATGCTGGTGGTCAGAAGAAACCCATACACATTCATCTGTGGAATGACCCACGCTCTGCTAACTGCATTCACAGTTGCATCCAGGTACTAACCATCACGTCAAAACGCCCAACATTACTCATGGAGACTAATCAATGGCCGCCTTCACTCACTCAAGTTCAGTTCATCTCCCAGGCTGTGTTAATACATCAAGCAAAAACACCTTTGGTCCACACTGCAGTAACTGCAGCATCTTCGCAGTGTCACCGAGCTCCATCTTCTTCTCCGCTAGTTCCGCCACCCTCCCGCTGACGCTGAAGTGCGCGGAGGAGAACAACGGGATCGATCTGCGCATCAGCCGCTTCGTCCTGCCGATCGGGGCCACCATCAACAAGAATGGCTCGGCGCTCTTCAAGTCCGTGACCGTCTTTTTCATTGCCCAGATGAACAACTATCCACTCGATGCCGGCAAGCTCACCATTGCAGGGTAATGGGGGGCCCTAACGAATCACCCACACCCAGCACACAGATGCCAGTGACAAATCTTGATTCATTGTCCAAGAAACACCATCTTTAGCACTGAAGTAGGTGAACACAACAACACAGAAATTACTTTTTCATTCTTTGGACCTGCCTTTCCAACCCTTCCATATGGCATTGCCCACAAAACTGTCATGGTAGTGAAATTCTAAACCTATGAACACAAAACAACAGCCTAATATTTTTGGTTCAGTTTGGTCTACATATTTTACAGTTTATTTGAATTAATAAGAAATGTGGGAACACAGACAAATGTATCTTTAATTCTTATATTCCTGGGTGACTTAATTTACAAAGATTTAGGTGGTCAGACATATTTCCTGAATGATGACATGACCTTGTCCTGTAGTGGACTAGTCGGCTGAAGAGCTTTAGTTACATGTAGCAGGCGCTCTTATCGAAAGCAACCTGCAGAAGTGAAATGTCACTGAACCCCAAGACCTTGGTTATCGGCCCCAGGTCCTATATTACCGATCTAACTTTCACATACGTTATTGTTTTAATAAAATGTAATTATTTAATTATTACAAATAAGCTATAATGTGATCACATTTCTTGGTGATGTGTAACAGGATCATGACATTAGCTACATGTATAGGAGGAGCGGCACTACCCAGTGCTGGAATGGTTACCATTATCATTTTACTGGCTGCTGTGGGACTTCCTGTCAATGATGTCGGTCTGCTCATCATTGTGGATTGGCTGCTGTGAGTGACTCTGTCATAGAAGCCATGTTCACACCACACAGGCCATGTTCACACTGCACAGACCATGTTCACACCGCACAGGCCATGTTCACACCGCACAGCAGAGTTGTATAATCCAGGATCAGAAATTAAAAGTCCTCACCAGGATTATGCTCAGGCTTCCTGGATTGTGTTGATTCCACTAATTTTACCTGGATTGCACTAATTAGAAAATCTAGCAAGCTTGAGCAAAATCCTGGTGAGGAATTTTACTTTCTGAACCTGGATTATACAACTCTGCCGCACAGGCCATGTTCACACCGCACAGCCCATGTTCACGCAGCACAGGCCATGTTCACGCAGCACAGGCCATGTTCACGCAGCACAGGCCATGTTCACGCCGCACAGGCCATGTTCACGCAGCACAGGCCATGTTCACGCAGCACAGGCCATGTTCACGCAGCACAGGCCATGTTCACGCCGCACAGGCCATGTTCACACTGCTGCATCACCACAGATCAGAGAATGGTGGGGAGGTAGCATGCTGAAGGGATGATATTCAGATGAAAAATACCTGCTCCTTTTTCTGTTTCTTGTCAGGGATCGTTTCCGAACAACCGTCAACGTTCTGGGTGATGCCATCGGAGCTGCCATCGTGGAGAAGCTCTCCCAGAAGGAACTCCAGACACGATAAGGAATAAACATAACACCTCTGCCATGTTCAAAAGCAAAGAGAAATGTAGAAAAGATGGTCACAACAGCCACAGAAGATCCTTTATTTTTATTCCTAGTATTTACATAAATAGTTAAATAATCTTTTAAAATTGTAGATAAAAAGATACATTGACATTTTTGGCAGTGTTCGGGTTAAGTCCAGACTGAGGGTCTCTGTGAATATGGACTACTGGGTTTCAACAAGGACAGAAGGAAAGCGGGTTCTTTCTTTTAACCTTATGCAATTTTAGAAATATTTTGTATTTGCACTCCAATGGTTGTGTCTATATTAATGTGTCTAACACAGAAATTATAACATTGCATTCTATGTCTCAATCTAGGTGACGACTCGTTTTCTAGTAGTAACTGACTGTTCCAGTTAATTTTTTATTTGTAAATGTTAATTGGAATAAAAGTGGCATAATAAAAATACAACTAATATTTTATTTATATTACTATTTAGAATTAATATGGTTTCTATAAGCGTTCTAAACTTTCGCACTATTTACAACTGGTCGGTAGACCGACAAAACCGTCTGTGGCCCGTACGGGGATCTAACCCGCGACCTTGGCGTTATTAGCACCACGCTCTAACCAACTGAGCTAACCGGCCCTTTAAACAGGCTCTTTTTTACTGATTGTTCGCTGATCGATTTCATATAAAGTATTTTATAATATAACTTGGATTTACGAGTCTATTATACATATATATATATACGTCGAAGTACACGAGACTAGTCTCGACTCAGTAGTGATCTGCATGTTTTGTCTCGACATTCTCTCTAATCATGTTTGTCTTGATTAACGTAAAAATATTTTTGACGAGACCAGACGAGAACATCAGCTAGCTGGCTAACGTTAGATGCCATTGATCCTTTCCACGACCGCTTGGCTGTTATTTGTTAATGTTCAGTGGATTTACAATTCAAACATTAATAAACATTTTTGGTTTATATTCAGCTGGCATTAGGTTTTGGTCAGAGCCGTAGAAAGACTGCCCGGGGAGCAGTTGGTGTTAGGTGCCTTGCTCAAGGGCACCTCAGTCATGGGTTCGATTCCCAGACAGGCCATGACTGAGGTGCCCTTGAGCAAGGCACCTAACCCCAACTGCTCCCCGGGCGCCGGGCTAGGGCTGCCCACCGCTCTGGGCACGTGTGATCCACAGCCCCCTAGTAATCACTAGTGTGTGTGTGTTCTGACTGCACAGATGGGTTTAAAGCGGAGGACAAATTTCGATTGGGGTGTAAAAATCACAATTGACAAAATATGGCACATTTCATTTCATTTCATTTCAAGAGAGAGTTGCGACACTCCCATAGACTCCTATTGTAATTCAGGAATGCGGAAGTAAACGTGCCATGGGGAGACCAATAGTTCCAAACATGCTATAGTTCCAGCATTGAACTGCGTATATTTGAAGCATTTCCGCGGCTGTTTTTCTGGTAAGTTAATGAATTATTCATCGTTTCCTATATAATCCTCCATAAATGTGATTAGTATTACTGTTATAGTTAAGTGGTCACTTGTTGTTAGTTTATTTCTGCATTTTAAATGCCGTTAGCTTAAATTACACTTCGCTAGCATTAGCTATGCTATTAAAAGCAGGAATCGCTTAGCGGTGCATTAGCCTCAGAGTATTCAGTCATTAGGATAATTGTTAAATTCAGTAATACCTATATAGATTTGATCATATTGTAATTAATGGTAACTATCTGAAGTAGAAAAGATGGTTGGATTGTAATGAAGTTACTCTTTGGTTGATTAATTAATTAGCTAGTGTTTCAGTGACAGGTGATAAAACCAGCTGCTTGTACATGGATGACCACTATTTATACAGGATGCAACAATCAACAGGTCTATATATAATCTCAACACAATTTAGTAACAATTTTTTTTATTTAATTACGTATGATGCTTAGGATTGTCATTACCATCATAACATTTAAAATATTTTTTTAGGCCAGTGGTGTGATGACCAGACCAGTGGAGCAATGTAGATTGGTGATTACTGCAGTAGCTGGTGGAGTGGGGATGAGAAAAACAGATCCTCCATACCTACTGAAGTTTAAGTACCACTGGGTGGCAGGACATTTGTAGGAGTTAAAGACAGACCAAGCACATTCATGGTAACAATGAAAGTATTTGATGGGGGTGTATTTACAGGTGTTACATGGCTTTGCTGGCTTTTCTTAGACATTTTCATCTGGCTTTTACTTCCAAAATGGCCAGTTTTGGACAGTGTGTGTTTCTTCCTCTCAGCCTGGATGTGCTTTGCTGCGATTCTCAACCTCAGCCTGATGTATCTGTTAGCTATTTTTTGTTTAACATCATGGCATGAGGGAAGCCTACTGTCTAAAAGCCTAGCCTCTATCTCCATTAAATGTTTTGCATTAGGGAGTGCCATAAGTGAGGCACTGGTCCTAGTTCGAAACAATTGATCGATTTTCCGAACTAGATCAAAAGCCTCCTGTGATGGCCGACAAAGTGCACCTGACTTGAATTCCTTCCATTTTAGTAAAATACTGTGCTCTTCTTCAGGGCTCTCGTTTCTGTGCTTAATTGCAATTTGACATTCATTACAAATTTTGGAATATTTGATTACTTGATTCACAATGTACCCTGTCAGATGATAGAGAGCACAGGTGTCCATTTTTGTGTAGTCAGGTGAGGGTGTAGTCACAGGGTTGTGCTCCAACAGGTCATCCACTCTGATGCCAGGACTGGGAAATTCCTCTTTAGCATCCAGGAAGTCTGCCAATAGGCTACTGTCATCCTCCTGATAGCTTCCTGATTTTAGTGTAATAAGAAACTGTCCAACTGATATTGATCTTAGTGCCTGGTGAAACTACAGGAGTTGGGACTGGATTCCTCTGTCTTATGCAGCTAAACAGATTTTCAAGACAGTCTTGTGTAAACCTGCTTGTCAACACAAAAAAGTGTCCCTGGGCCAGCATGTCTTCTTGGATTGACAATATTGTGGATGTTGCCATAATGATGTTATTTTAGTATTGTAATGTGGCTAATGAATTAATTTATGTATTTAATGATGTTATTTTTGTGTTGTAATGTGGCTAATGAATTAATTTATGTATTTAATGATGTTATTTTAGTGTTGTAGTGTAGACTACAGAATAAATCTATGTATTAAATGTTAAATGTGTTTTTAGTGTTGTTTTGTGGACTAAATAAATCTATGCCTGAACCTTTAATAGTGCAGGCTGCTTCAACAGGCTATTTGTAACTCTAGTTTTGTTCAAAGATACTATAAAAATTATATCAATAAATATTTATTGAAAGTTGATATAAATATTAAGTTGATATAAAGCAGATTAAGTGTTATATCGCCGGTGGATGGCGCCAGAGCTAGCGAGCTAGTAACGTATTGAATCACATCTGTGGATCTGAGGTAAATAAACTGGATATTTTTTTTCGTCGTGAGATATCGGAAGTGTGGCGTGAGAGCGTGCGAAAACGGTCAAATGCGTGTTGGCAACCCTGTATGTTGTAATATTTACCAGAAATACGGTAACCGCTGATGTCTTTCCCGTTTAAAACCATTCAGTGTTCGTGTTTGATTGGAACTATACGGTCCTCCATGAACCACGTGACCTCTGAGCGGCGAGATCACAGAGTGTCGCAACTCTCTTTCTACGGCTCTGGTTTTGGTTTCTGAATAACTTCTCCATCTTATCGTTATACTACAATATTATATGTAATACTATATATTAAATGTTTGATTTAATTCATTATTCGTGTAGATCCCCAAATAATCTGATATAAAAAGAACTAGCACAAAAAAGAAAACATTTATTACCCTGCCGAAACCCGGGATCGAACCAGGGACCTTTAGATCTTCAGTCTAACGCTCTCCCAACTGAGCTATTTCGGCCTGAAGCACCATGGTTTCTCATGTCTCAGGAAAACCTAAAATGTACCTTCAGGCTTAGTTTATGCTTTAAAATAGACATATTTCCGGCCTCCCACTCCCGGTTTCTCACTTACTGTAAATAATTCTCTTCATATTTTGTATATGTAGCTTATATTATGTATTTTATGCCGTTGCATTTTCATCAAACGTCAAGGGGAATTAGCTCAAATGGTAGAGCGCTCGCTTAGCATGCGAGAGGTAGCGGGATCGATGCCCGCATTCTCCACAGCTCCTTTTACCACAGACCGAGGAGATCCCAGCGGTCCACTCCCTCAAACACAACTTAATAACATCATTCCCTGAAATCTTCAATGGAAATTAACGTTAAACATGATCATTCTTGCCAACATATCTACAATTACATCACGCAATGTGCCATAAGAGTTGGGATTTAATGGATATGATGTATATTTTCTCACACCAATATCCCCAAAGGAATCAAGTGGTTTAAAGTGCTCATTGGTTAAACTTCTACACATGATTGTGTAGCTTATAAATCCCATAATTATATCAACAAGCAGCAGACGAGATCATAGTTAGCTAGTTCGCTATGCTGTCATTTCAGCCTGCTTTCCAAAGCCTGGTCTCGTCAAGTCAAGACATCCCCATTGTGGTTCTTTATCAGCACAATTCCATTTTTAAAAACATCTGATTATTTACCCTTAACAATTGTGCGTTTAAATTAACCTACAGAAGTCAAGTGAGCTAACATAATTCGCTAGAGAAAGACATGCTAGCGGCTAATGATATTACGTTTTGAACTGTATTACACACAAGCTAGCAAACGTTAGCTAGGTAAAGTTCACGTACTTGTCTTGATACAGTAAAAACATGTTCACAATTAGCAAGAATTACACAACGATATCTAACATTATTTTGTATAACGTAAAGTTACTGCGGTGATCATACCTAAAAACACGGATAGCAAGACGAGCATTTCTGTCATAACTCCTGAGGGCCTTCAGATGAACCGTTGACGGTTGAAATTCCTCGCGCATTAGGGGAGTTTAAATAAAAACAAATCCGTTATATTTTACAAATCCGTTATTTACTGGATATTTTATGGTAATATTAACTGGTCTTTAGGACCGTTCTGAAATCTGAAAAAGGTCTCAACAAAAATGTTTATATGTTTTAGTAAAAGATCGATAGATATAATCAAGTCATTTTGTATTTTTTGTAAGATCTGCTACTTTTTAACGTTAGCCAAAAGGTTAGCTTAGCTAGCTAACTAGCTACTCACCTAGATGAGCTGTCCAGCTTCATTGCTGTGAAATCATTACCGGGGTTGTCAAAACACGCATTTGACCGTTTTCACATGCTCTCACGCCACACTTCCGATTTCTCACGCCGAAAAACAAAATCTAGTTCATTTACCTCTGATCCACATCTATGATTCAATGAGTTACGTGTTCGCCAACCACTGGCGATCGATCGCGATATAATAGGTTACTTAATTTGTGTCCATTTTACACCCCCCCCCCCCCCCTCAACAACTTACACTGGCCACCCCCTCCAGGTTCAAATCTCACTCCAAGTGATCTTGACTATTAGTACTAGTAATAATAATTAATAATGAGCAATTGTGGTAGTCCTAATAATAAAGTAAATTACATACATTAATAAATTATGGTGGGGGAAGCCTGGAAAACATTCGAAGGCCAGAAGTGGGCCTATAATTGTTCTGTCTAGCAGCTG
Organism: Brachyhypopomus gauderio; assembly: GCF_052324685.1. Classification (NCBI taxonomy): domain Eukaryota; kingdom Metazoa; phylum Chordata; class Actinopteri; order Gymnotiformes; family Hypopomidae; genus Brachyhypopomus; species Brachyhypopomus gauderio. The sequence goes on along the minus strand of NC_135211.1, from coordinate 39,095,415 downwards.
GAAAAGTGCTGGCTTAGTGCTAGTAATCATGACTGCATCCGGACAGCCGTACATGGGCCAGAATCAAACTGTCATTCATTTTGATTCTGGGTCTGATCTGGTTTTAATTTGAGTCTTTAAAATCTGAAAAGCAGGAAAAAATGTTAGGGTAGGTAAATGTAAATATATAATAATAGTAGCAGTATGATTTGTGAATGTAGTGGGTTTTTTACAATATTTACATTAAAATGTAGGCTATACAACTTTTTAATGTAAATATTGTAAAACACCCACTACACTCACAAATCATACTGCTACTATTATTAACTCCCTCATGTTATATTTTTGAGCTTTACATCAATTGTCTTTGACTCTTATATATTTTACCAACTTAAAATATAAGCAATTCAAGTATCTTGGAACTTACATTGTATTTGTGCTGTTACTAATTTTACAGAGGTGGAAGAGCTGAGACAGGTATTACATTTTTCAAAAGGGGATGAATTCATTAAAGTGTTTGAGAGATACAATAAAATACATTTACATGTACTACATTTTGATGTGTTTATAATCAATTAACACATACTGTTTTAATTAGGTTTCAGGATCATGTCCCCTTTGTTGAGAATGAATCCATGGCAACTAAATCACCTTAAGAGCACTTTGTTACACAAGCCACTCCCACCTGGGGAAGCATAGTTAGTATAGGAGGATTTAGGAGCTGCTGTGTATCCTTAATCCCACTGCGATTAAAATAGGATTAAATCTCATCTCCCGGACACAGCACTACATCTGATTCTGTTACTGTAGAGCGCTCTTGTTCGATCATTCACTCTATAATGTACTCATGCCATAACATGCCTCACTCCCAGATATCCAGCAGGTGAGTGTGGTGTACTACAGACGTGTGTGGTTTATTACTAGTGTTTGAGGTGTACTACAGACGTGTTTGTGTGGTGTACTACAAACGTGGTTGAGGTGTTCTACATGTGTGGTACAGACGTGTTTAAGGTGTACTGCAGACGTGTGGTACAAATGTGTTTCAGGTGTACTACGGACATGTGGTATAGATATGTTTGAGGTGTATTACAGACATGTTCGTACAGTGTGTTACAGACATGTTTGGTGTACTGCAGACATGTCTGTGATGTACTACACAAGTTTGTGTTGTACTACAGACATGTGCGGTGTACTACAGATGTGTGCGGTGTGTTACAGTGGGTTACTTAAACTCAGATTGTAAATTCACTTCAGTCAACCTTCAGTGTGCTTTATATTCAGTTTGCAATCATATTTATATCCATGGCATAAATTCAGCTTGGTACAATCTGCAGCAGCTGTATTGGCTCCTTTCTTTGTGTGTGAACACGGTGCTCTGTTCGTTGAATATATTCTAGCAAGCATTGTATTCTTCTACGTGATCATGAATTGATTTATGATGCCTGCATCCTCAATGTGCAAATGTTCACCAGCTGCTTTCAGTCTCTGTCCCAGACGTGTCACAGGAAGGAGGTGATCCAAATTCAATTCAGGGTTCCAATTCACCCGGGCTCATTTGCATACATGAGATTTGTTGAACAAATGTCATTGTTTCTTGAAGTGAATTGAACACTCAAACCAAGATTCTGGTTCTCTAAATTCATCATAGTACACGCACTGTATTATGAAGTAGGGTTGAGACTTCTGTCATCAGGGTAATAGATTTTTATATTCAAAACTAACAAAACACACAAATGAAGTGCTATATGTTAATTGTATCCCAATTTCATTGGAGTTAGTGGTTGCAAAAAGTATGTAAATATAATAGGCCTTGAAAACAAGAGTTTTGGCAGGTCTGTTTGAGGTCAGTCTGTCTGAGGTCAGCTCCTTTGAGGCTGGTATGTTTGTGGCTGGTTTGTGTGAGGCTGGTCTGTTTGTGGCTGGTTTGTGTGAGGCTGGTCTGTTTGTGGCTGGTTTGTGTGAGGCTGGTCTGTTTGTGGCTGGTTTGTGTGAGGCTGGTCTGTTTGTGGCTGGTTTGTGTGAGGCTGGTCTGTTTGTGGCTGGTTTGTGTGAGGCTGGTCTGTTTGTGGCTGGTTTGTGTGAGGCTGGTCTGTTTGTGGCTGGTTTGTGTGAGGCTGGTCTGTTTGTGGCTGGTTTGTGTGAGGCTGGTCTGTTTGATGAACTGTTCTGCTCCACTGGAAGGTGTGCACTTCCCTGAGCTGTGCATTTTCTCGGCACGGTCGAGTGGGGAGCACTTCCTGGAACATGGTGGAAGATGAGCAAGGTTGGAATTAGGCTGTGGATAAGCTGAAATGTCCTCATCTGTGCTCCCTATTTAAGGCGTAGTTGGAGCTTGGCCTCTTGCTAGTCTAATCTGCTTCTCATTAAGGTGCATTAATCTACGGCTCCAGCACAGGATTATGGGACAGTGCCGGCTCGGTCCGATGTCTGTCACACTCCAGCACTCATCACACTGCGATGCCCGCCACACCCCAACACAAGACTACAGCCCCTGCAGGGGTTCAGCATCTCATCACCACGAGGGGAGGCAGTGCCCCACAGGAAAGGGTTAATGAGCAAGACTAGCAGAAAGACCGTCACGCAGAGAGACAGACAGGAAGAGAGAAGCAGAGTGAAAGACAGTCTGTGGGAGAAACAATATAATACTGGCCAGTTTTGTCTCGCTCGTCCCTGTGCTGTCTGTCTCCTCTGGATGAGGGTCAAGATCAGAAACATAGGTCACACCCGTTGACAAGGCAGGAGCATAAACATTAGCATTATAATCTAACCATTCAAAACCCAACCATGTTCAGCCACCAATCATACATATTTATATACTGTACATACAATGTAAACTACAAGGACAACAGGTGGTATATGTGGTGTTAGTGGTCATTTAAGTACTCAACAAACAGGTGAGTCTTCAGTCTATGTTTGAAGACTGCAAGCGACCCTGCAGTCCGAATAGCTAGTGGAAGATCGTTCCACCATCTCGGAGCAGGACAGAGAACAGTGGTAGTCTGGTTCAAGGGTATCTTGAATTCTCACCTATCTGTGGTACTATCTTGTACTTTGTAAGTACCGCTCTGGATAAGGGCGTCTGCAAAAACTGCTGGGCTGGAGTAGCAAGTGTAGCACATGTGACATGTAGATGAAACTTTCAACCTTTATATTCACTTTGTCAAGGTTTCTCCTAATTTCAATCTTTTATAAGCCAGCTATGACCTCACAAGGACATATGATCGGAATCGGGTGGGTTAAGGACAGAGAGAGGGAGAGAGAGAGAGAATGAGTACATCGCTGATTCGTGGTTTTGCTCTGACACTGTCATTCTTACCACTGCAAAGCTACAAGCGGATTGCCTCATGATAAACTGCTGATACTCAGGTAAAAACACTCTACGTGATTATTATTAATATTGTATATTACAGTGAAAGAGTTAAGGATTCACCTGTTGCCTTAGAATTTGACTGCCCTGCAGTCTCTAAACCATGTTGAAAATAAAGTAGGTTTGCCACTTTCTTGAACAAACACGGAGAGCTGTCGTATGTGTTCAGGTTTAATTGGTTTGGGAGGTTACGCGACAAGCTCCGGACTGCCGATGGCGCAGTAGATAGTTACAATAGGAGTGGGCGATTACAGTATACACTGACTGTAACACTGCAAACTTAATGTGTTTTCATGCCTCAACAGACCTGTTACAACCGCAAATCGAGCGCTAAATTAGTTGGATCAGTTGTATTAGACTACGGAAAAACACATAATGTGTGTACCAGAGGCTATGAAAAAGATGGTAGACCTATTGTAACCTACATGTTCCGTTGTGAATATAACTCTTATAAAGCTGCTGATGTTGACGTAAGATGCAGTGCAAACTATATTTTGCATCCGTTGTAAACCTGTTGTTCATAATTTAAATGCAAACGTTTTGGTGCTCTTCATATATTCTGTGTAAGGCAGAGTAAATTAGAAGAGAAAAAATGCAGGGACCAGTCCATCAGAAGCCCGTTGATGGGATTAATCATCCTGACAGATGGAGAACACGTGTTCTGCACTTACAGACACTGGGTTTCTCAACAACATCCTAACAAAGATCATCTATAAACAGTGGAGTATCACACTGAACACTGTCATTTAAGATCATCTTAACACTGCCATGATGTTGAAACACGTGGGTCTGATTAGTTCTCTACAGTGCTTGTCTTGTGTACAATAATATCACATTCTTCAGTGGAAATATATTAGGCTAATAGGCCTATGTTGGTGCAAGTTTAACAGCTACTGAGTGGACAGTTGCATTCATCCATTTTAATATGGTTTCCAATTAAGTGCACTGCACTTTAAAAAATAACAATCTTTTAAAAACGTGATTTGTTAAAAACAGATGTGCAGGAGGTTAAGTGTGTGTGGTGATGTCAGATTAAAGCCGTGTGTCTTATTAAACTGGTTTAGGAATTATCTATGAGCTCACGTATCCTGACAGCTCAAAGCTTAATAAAAGAGGCTGCACCAATGCTCAAATAGACTTATATATTTACATTAAAGTCAAGTAATATCTGACTAACAAGCTAAGGTGACTGCATTCAGACTCATCAAAGTACGCTTCACAATTTTTGTCTTTTACATCAAGGGTTTTATTTGGTCTAAACGTGAAGTGGTCTGAAAAAGTGCTGTCTAATACTGCTGCCATGGAAACAATGCAAAGGTTTGTGTGTGAGTGTGCGTGTGGTGTGTGTGTGTGTGTGTGTGTGTGTGTGTGTGTGTGTGTGTGTGTGTGTGTGTGTGTGTGTTTTTTTTGGGAGGGGGGGGGGTTTGTCTGGGGATCAAGTTTTGGCCCCTACTGTCCTAGACTGAATATACACGAGGTTAACATCTGTGTGCAGTTGGAGATCTGTGTGAAGTCTCCCTGATACTTCCCACTTCATCAGAAGCTCCTCCATCTCGTGAATGATCCTAGATGCGTGTTGTGATCGGTCAAGTGGTGTTAACTGCACATGGGTACCACAGGAAGGAGCAGCGCTAATTACAGGACACGGTGATGTCGCAGGATAGGTTACCATGGTGATGTCCATGCATTGCTTTCTGCTACAGTTTTGAGGTCCTTTAGGGCCAGTGTGAAGAGAAAGTAGACGTGGACTACCCTCATCCCAGAAGCTCCTCTAATAATTTAATTGAACATAATTGAATTGAACATAATTTAATTGCATAATTTCTAAGACAGAATATTTTTGTTTAAGTATTAAATGACTTGTTCATGTATTAAAAGACATCCTGTCTTTGTCTTCTTTACAGACATTATGAGGAAACCATTAGAGGATCCCAACCCTGTGCAAAATCAGGGAATCAGTCCTGCCAATCAGCTTTAAGCACGGATGGAGCCATGCATGGTGCTCAGTTAATCTGAGACAGCACATTGGCCTGCAGACCTGCCTGTCAACCATGGTTCCCACGTTCTCTGCCATAGAGCTGCGGCCGGAGCCCGCCTTCAGGCGTCGCGTGAGGAGGAAGCTCCGTCCGTCGCGGATGTTGGGTTTCGCCCTCAGCGTCTGTGCCCTCTCTCTGCCGCTGTCCTGGAGTGCTTTCAGAGGTCCGGCCAGTCCTGTTCTGGCTCGGACCGGCGGGGCGTGTCTGCGGGAGCCCTCCTCACATAGGACCGTACGATCCGCAGAGGAGCAACGGAATATTTCGGCCGACGTGCCACGCCTCATGGCGTCGGGGGCAGAGAGCCAGGGCGATTACCCTGACGACCTGTTCTCGCTGGAGGAGAGGAGGCAGGGCGCCGTGGTGCTACACATGTTCGGCATGCTCTACATGTTCATCGCGCTCGCCATCGTCTGTGACGAGTTCTTTGTCCCCGCCCTCACCGTCATCACCGAGAAGCTGGCCATCTCCGACGATGTGGCCGGCGCCACCTTTATGGCCGCCGGAGGCTCCGCCCCCGAGCTGTTTACCTCCATGATAGGCGTCTTCGTCTCCCATAGCAACGTGGGCATCGGCACCATCGTGGGATCTGCAGTCTTCAACATCCTGTTTGTGATCGGGATGTGCGCACTGTTCTCACGTGAGATACTGAATCTGACGTGGTGGCCACTGTTCCGGGACGTGTCCTTCTACATCGTGGACCTCATCATGCTGATCTTCTTCTTCTTGGATAACTACATCACCTACCTGGAGAGCATCGCCCTGCTGGGCGCCTATGGAACGTATGTGCTGTTTATGAAGTGCAATGCCACCGTGGAGGATTTTGTCAAGAGCTTAATGAACAGAAACCAGGTGCATGGACTAGAGCCTGCTCCTAAGGTGAGTCGTGCCACGTTTGAGATTCTGTGCTCCTTTTGAGGGGGTTGGTCTAGGCATCAGGTGATTGGCTGATGAGCAGCCGTGCAGGCTGGCTAGAGCCAATCAGATGTTCTTTTTTGCAGTTCAGAGATCAGAACACCTATCAATTATCTTATCATCCAGAGTTCTTTTTAGCAAGAGGTTTTTTTTTATCATGTCTTCTAATTAAAGCTGTGTTCGCTCCTAGTAGAACCATTCCAGTTGGTTTAAAACGAATGCATAAACTGATTTGGTGAATTTTATTGAATTAATCCCACCAAAAGCTCACATTATGATGTAATATGCACATGTGTATTCATCATGGGCCCATTTCCAATTAAAAGAACTGTTAGATGAGGCTGTGTATTTCACCAATCTGGACTGTGGAGGGATATTCTCAGAAACACTGGGTGTTGCATCTGACCTATCAAAGGCATTACAAACACGCAAAAACGCTGTCAAAGGCATTCTTAGAAAACACACAAACTCTCCAGAAAACAATGGGACAAGGAGGATGGTCGGTTGGCTTGTAGGTACAGTCTCTTAATTACTAATCATAATTTATTCAAATAATTCATTATTCTCCTGTGCAATTAGTATCTAAAATTTTCAGGGTTTACATGCGCATTCAATGCATGTAAAGTTGACTACTCAGGTGACTTCAGATCACTCAAACACACTGGGCAATGCAAGCATGTAAATGAGTACAGGTCTACATACCCCAAAGGTCTTAACTGGTCACATGTCTCAACACACATCCACTAACATGCTCACTTTTATAGTTCAGGAACTTTAAATTTGGAGATCTGGCAACACTAAAAAGCAGAGATGAAGATTAATGTCCAAATGACAAATAGATTTATACAGCAAAACAGCAAATATGTTTGTGAGAGTAGTGTTTGTGTGTGTGTGTGTGTGTGTGTGTGTGTGTGTGTGTGTGTGTGTGTGTGTGTGTGTGTGTGTGTGTGTGTGTGTGTGTGTGTGTGTGTGTGTGTGTGTGTGTATGGCTGTGGCTGTGGGCTAATCCAGTGAAAGCAGATCCAGTTAGTGCAGCTAAGTATAGCACGGTGTCACACAGTCAGAACGCCACGACCCTGATCAAAGTGCTACGACCCCTCACCAACGCAGCCAGCAAAGCCGCTTGTTACAAAACCTCCCAGAGGTCTCGGGGGCGGAGCCTGAACACAATTGTGATCACCATAACTGAGAGCAGGGCGGAGCCTGAACACAATCGTGATCAGCATAACTGAGAGCAGGGGGAAGCCTGACTGCGCATCTTAAATCCCTTTGTAATCCTGAATCACCTGCTTATTGGAGCTGACAGTGGAACCACAATAAAGAAGACTCTGAGTACTTAAGGGAATTGACTGACCATCTGAAAATGACTTCTGAGTCATGACTTCTGAGTCATGAGCTCTTTCACATACATCCAGCCCAAATCACTGAAACCCTGTTGTTTGCAACCATGTTGTCCCTCAACGTCACCCCTCAACATTACCCCTGTAACGCAGCTTGCGCTGCGGAGCAGGGAGGCGGACACAAATGCTGAGGAGAGCGAGATTTATTGAAGGGAATTCCATAGACGTGGTCGTAAGGGCAGGCATGGGTCATATCGGGAGGGCAGTCCATACATAACAGGTAAACAGGTATGACGATACTGGGGACGCGAAACCAACAAAGCAGGATACAAGGAATAGGAAGTCACAATACTCGCGACGATTGCAAAGATCACAAAATCCACAAAGAGCATGAATGACCAAGCAGAACAGATAAACAAAACAACCGATCACCGACATGGGAAACACAGGGACTATAAATACACAGAACTAAACTAGACACAGGTGGAGACACTGACAACATGGGTGTGGCAGACGGAGGGAAACCATGGAGACAGACAAGCAGGGAACAACACAGACATAAGGAGCAGGGAACCAGAGTGACAGCTGGAGAGGGGGGCGTAGCCCTACATGACAGTAACCCTTCTCTAAGCGTGCCACTCTGGGGCACGCAAGGGCAGACAGGACAGGGGAACAGACTAGGACAAGACAGGGAACCACAGGGCATGGCAAGGTACAGGGACAGCGGACACGGGACAGGACACCACAGAACAGATTGGATGGACAGGACCAGGGAAAACGGGACGTGGGACCTGGGGCACGACAGAGAGAGGAGGAGTAGAGACTGGACTGGAACAGGGCGAGGTACGGGAGCAGGGCTGGACGGGACAGGACCGGGAACAGACACAGGAGTGGGCCAGGGAACGGGGCTGAGGCAAACACAGAGGCAAATACACTATGGACAACAGAGACTGGGACAGGAACAAAGTGGGTGACAACTTGGGGAACAGACATGGGGACAGGAACAGAGATAACCCCACTAGACACAGACACGGGAACTGGGACACAGACTCGGATAGACATTACTACAGGGACAGGAACCAACACAAAACCGGGGTTGGGACAGGGGACCAAAGGGAGCATGGGCACAGAGGATGAACAACCATGGGAAGGTGCAAACAGTACATCGAGTCCATGACCACTAGTGGGCAACACAGTCTCTGGGGAAACAGGATGGACGGGGACCGGCGGGATCGGCAGACGTGCTACATGGTCTGGTCGAGTCCGCTGGTGGGCGGTGGGAACCGAAGGCGTGGGCGGTCATAGGAACAGGAGGTGTGGGTGACCCCTTCTGGGTCGCAGAGACAGGAGGCGTGGGTGACCCCTTCTGGGTTGCAGAAACAGGAGACGTGGGTGACCCTTTTCGGGTTGTGGGAACAGGAGGCGTGGGTGACCCTTTTCGGGTCGTGGGAACAGGAGGCGTGGGTGACCCTTTTCGGGTGGTGGGAACAGGAGGCGTGGGCGATCCTTTTCGGGTCGTGGGAACAGGAGGCGTGGGTGACCCTTTTCAGATCACAGGAACAGGAGGCATGGGTGATGCCTTCCAGGTCGCGGGAACAGGAGGTGTGGGTGACCCCTTTTGGGTCGTGGGAACAGGAGGCGTGGGTGACCCTTTTCGGATCACAGGAACAGGAGGCATGGGTGATCCCTTTCGGATCATGGGAAAAGGAGGCGTGGGTGACCCCCCTCTGGATCGCGGGAACAGGAGGCTGAAGTGATGAGACATCCTCGGGGGGCGGGACCATCGAACTCACGTCCTCGGGGGGTGGAGCTGCCAAGCAGAAGTCCTCGGGGGGTGGAGCCACCAAGCTGACGTCACCGGGAGACCAAGCCGGCCACTCATGAGGAGTGGCTACTACTCCCCCCCCAAAAATTTATTTGGGGTATTTAGGGGAGAGGCTGGCGGGAATAGAGGAGGGAGGTCTTCATCAGGCCATGTATTCCCATAGATGACCTCTTGAAGCACTGTGGCAGCGGGGCTCTGGTCAGGGGGTGTGGTCCTCTCCACCCGGTCTGGTCTGAGCCTGGAAGAACATACAGACACAACCGCTTCTCGATTGCTCTCTCTGCAACGGCTCCACCTCCCTTGAGGTTTCTGGAGCTCGCAGTGGTTAAAGAGAGCCAACCGAGGGTTAAGCCAACGCTCGTCTGTGCATTCATTCCTTCTGCCCGCATCTTACATTACAGGTTGCTCTTCCCTGTACTGTTCACCAAGTCGGGCAGACACATAGCACTCACTAGGAGTCTCGTCACGAAAGCCAGTTGAAACCGAAAGAGACTGTGCTTTCCTCCGTGAGCTATGAGACTTCCTTGTCCCTCTCTTGTTTGCGCATCCAACAACTCGTTACAGTGACTGAACTCACCAGAGTCTCGCTCCCTTGCTGTGTCCTCGTAAGGTCGGTTGTTATGTAACAAAGCTCGCACTGTAGTGCTAGGAGGCGGACACAAACGCTGCGGAGAGCGAGATTTAATGAAGGGAATAGATGTGGTCGTAAGGGCAGGCATGGGTCATATCGGGAGGGCAGTCCATACATGACCAGTAAACAGGCATGACGATACTGGGGACACAAAACCAACAAAGTAGGATACAGGGAACAGGAAGGAACAATACTCACGATGATTACAAAGATCACGACATCCACAAAGGGCATGAATGACCAAGCAGAACAGATAAACAAAACAACCGATTACTGACATGGGAAACACAGGGACTATAAATACACAGAACTAAACTAGACACAGGTGAAGACACTGACGACAAGGGCGTGGCAGATGGAGGGAAACCATGGAGACAGACAAGCAGGGAACAACACAGACACGAGGAGCAGGGAACCTGGAGAGGGGGCGTAGCCCTATGTGACAACCCCTCAACATCACCCATCAACATTACCATGAGAACGGCTAGAATTCAACATATTTCTTTCTGGTCACAATTTGTATGGAGTTTTTAAAATTGAGGTAATGGTAAATGATGAAGTAATGATAAGAAAACATTAACAAAATAGTTCTAGTTCATTTTGCTGCCTGAAACGTGCACTCTGAGCCATTTGCAAAGACTGAATCAGCATTTCTGATGTTCGTCATTGTCCTTAATCAACCTTGATTATCACCAGCAGGTACAGTTGTGATCAAATTTATTCAACCCCCACTGAAATAAAGTGTTTTGGCCAGTTTGACATTGATTTTGATCATTTCAGTCATCTTATTTACAATTATATCAAAGAGGCACTTATAAATTAGACAAACATAACATAATATTTATGATGGAATAACCACAAATGTCTTTACTGTGCTCACATCATTATCAGTTTTATTCAACCCCCTAGTGACATTATTTTTTAGTACTTAGTACAACATCCTTTTCCAGTTATGACAGCTTTCAAGCGTGAAGCATAGCTTGACACAAGTGTCTTGCAGCGACCTATGGGTATCTTAGCCCATTCTTCATGGGCAAAAGCCTCCAGTTCAGTCACATTCTTAGGCTTGCGCACTGCAACTGCCTTCTTTAGGTCCCACCAGAGGTTCTCAATTGGATTTAAGTCTGGTGATTGCGATGGCCACTCTAGAATGTTCCAGCCTTTCATGTTCAACCATGCTCTAGTGGACTTGGATGTGTGCTTCGGATCATTGTCCTGTTGGAAGGTCCAACGTCTCCCAAGCCGCAGGTTTGTGACTGACTCCATCACATTTTCCTCCAAGATCTCCTGGTACTGAAGGGAATTCATGGTACCCTGCACACGTTGAAGCTTTCCTGTACCATTAGAAGCAAAACAGCCCCAAAGCATAATTGACCCCCCGCCATGCTTCACAGTAGGCAAGGTGTTCTTTTGTTCATAAGCCTGGTTCTTCCTTCTCCAAACATAGCGCTGGTCCATTGTCCCAAACAGTTCTAATTTAGTTTCATCTGACCACAGTACACTGTCCCAAAACCTTTGTGGCTTGTCCACATGACTTTTGGCATACTGCAGTCGACTTTTCTTGTTCTTTGGAGTCAGCAAGGGGGTGCGTCTGGGCGTTCTGGCATGGAGGTCTTCGTTATGCAGTGCGCGCCTTATTGTCTGAGCTGAAACTTCAGTGCCCACATCTGACAGGTCTTTTTTCAGTTCCTTAGCAGTCACGCGGGGATTTTTCTCCACATTACGCTTCAGGTAGCGCACAGCAGTCGCGGTCAGGATCTTCTTTCTGCCACGACCAGGTAACGTTTCCACTGTGCCCTTTAACTTGAACTTGCGAATGATACTTCCGATAGTGTCTCTTGGAATATTTAACAACTTCGCAATCTTTTTATATCCATTGCCATTCTTGTGAAGAGCAATAACCTCTTCTCTTGTCTTCTGGGACCATTCTCTTGCCTTCACCATGCTTGGAAACACACCAGTAGATGTCTAGAAGGAGCTGAGTATCACAGTCCTTTTAAATCTGCCTAATTGGTGCTTATCATGCTTGATTGCTGCTCGTTGACATCCACAGATGTTTTCAATACCTGATGGAAAACACTGGAATGAACCTCTGTTCTTAGGAGTGGTAGTCGTAAAGGGGTTGAATAATTGTGTCAATGAAGAAATCACAAAAAGGCCATTTAATACTTTATGACAAAAAAAATTGATGCTATCTTAGTTGCATTTAGTTCTTTAACAAGTCCTTGTAAGATTTCATTATGAACACAATTACAAATGTGCACTGAATTCCATAAAACCCTTCGCAGCATTGGGGGTTGAATAAATTTGATCACAACTGTAACAAGATTTCGCCTTTAGCCTGAGAAATGCTGTTCTTGATCACACACTTATGTAAGTGCAGTGTAATGGCTGCTGTGTTGGGCACTACTGTGCATTTTGTGAAACTATTCCCAAGCCCTGGGAACGCCTTCTGTCACACCAAGATGGTTTCAATTTTGTGAACAATGAACAAATGAATTCTTCATGTTTGGTTAACTTTGTTGCCTGTGATTGAAGATTTTTTGCATTTGAAGTTAATGATGTTCTGTTGTTAAAGTTACAGGTGCTTCTCAATAAATTAGAATATCATCAAAACTAAAAGTTAGTTTATTTCAATAATTTACAAAAAGTGAATATCATATATAATGAGTAGCCTATATAGATTCATGACAAACAAGAGTAATCTATTTCAAGTGTTTATTACTGGTAATGTTGATGATTATGGCATACAGCCAATGAAAACCCAAAATCATTATCTCAGAAAATTAGAATACTGTATTATGTAAGACCAACTGAAAAAAAGATTTTAATTCAGAAATGCTGGCCCACTGAAAGGTATGAACAGTAAATGCAAAAATAGTCGGGGGTCGGGGGTCCTTTTGCACGAATTACTGCATCATTGCAGCGTGGAGGTGATCAGCCTGTGGCACTGCTGTGGTGTTATGGAAGCCCAGGTTGCAGCCTTCAGCTGGTCTGCATTGTTGGGTCTGGTGTATCTCATCTTCCTCTTGAAAATACCCCAATTCTCTCTGCGCTGACTTGGGTCTTGATATAACACAGTGGTCTTACACCAGCAGATGTAGGTCCAAGATATTGTTTTCAGATTAAAGTAAATTTTGCATTTCATTTGTAAATCAAGGTCCCAGAGTCTGGAGGAAGAGTGGAGAGTCACACAGTCCAAGCTGCTTGAGGTCTAGTATGAAGTTTCCACCATCAGTGATGGTTTGGGGGAGCCATGTCATCTGCTGGTGTAGGTCCACTGTGTATTATGAACATGTGTTTGAACAGGTGAATGATATACTTTGCAATGGTGTGGTTCTCATGGGTTCAATTTTAGGGCCAAATGCATGTCCAATATCATGTCCATGAACGGGTTGTTGTAATTATGTCTACAGATTAGGGGTGCACGATATGACGATATAAAATCGTGAATGGCGATAATGAGTGGAGAATCGCAGGCGATCTACCAAATTAGAGAAATCGTATAGATCGCCTTTGCCAATTAGCGCAATGACTTTTTTATGCTGGTTCCCACCGATGCGTCAGACGTAGGGCGTAGGACGGACCAATCACAGCGAACTGTGCGTCTTCCACGCCTCCATGTTGTGTTTGTAAAAACTAAAAACTGCGTGGACAACGACGGCTGAAAGCCAAACCGAGGAGCTGGTAAAGAAGAGGAAATCCACCTCTGTAATCTGAAATTGATTCGGATTTTCTTCCACTGACCAAGACCAAACTACAGCGATATGTAAAGTGTGCAAAGAACACGTGAAAACGTACGATGCCAGTATAACAAATTTATTCAATCACTTGAGACATAGACATCCCAATATGCCGAAAGTGAAACAATGCGGGCAGCCGTCTCACAAGTGACCATAGCGCGTGACTCCGCCACACCACGCATGAACGATATGTGGTAGTATAAAGAAACATCCCTCAAAAACAGGGGAAGGAACATTTACTTGATGAAGTTTAAAGTTGCTTTGTGTTTCAGGTTTGAAAAGTGCTGGAATTTAGGCTAAAGTACTTGAAAATGGTTGAAATTGTAACTACTTCGTTTCACAACAAATAGCTGTCTGACTGAACAGTTCTCTTTACGTTAACAAACAAGCCTCTTGTAATTCCAGGACGAAACATGAGAGAACGTGAAGACGTTAAGATTGGGCGTTTTGAAAATAAACAACCATTAAATAATGTGAATAAAAAGCGAATTATATCGAATCATTTCGACTATATGTATAAATATTTAAGTTTAAAGTGCTGGGAAATATTTAGTGCAATAGTGCGCTTTAACAGTGTAAGGAACTGCGTGACGTAGAGCAGGGAGGCAGACACAAACGCTGAGGAGAGCGAGATTTAATGAATGGACAGAGTCGTAATACCGGGCAGGGGTCATAAGAGGTAGGCAGTCCGAACATGAAATATAAACGGGCATGGTGGCACAAAGAACAAAACAAGGCAGGGGAAACAAAACTAGGCTGAACGGCACTTACGACGAAGACGAAACAGAAACAGTTAAATACACTAGAGCACGAACGAGGCAAGAGAATAAACAGTTAAGTAGCACAAAATAACCGATACCGACATGGGAGACACGGGGACTATAAATACATTGAACTAGACTAGAAACAGGCAGGGTTGCCAGGTCCTACAAAAATATCCCACAAAATCAGTGTAAAACCCGCTCTTCAGCAGCCTAAACTAGCCCAAAGCCCAAAGTCGTTGACGGGGGGGGTGTCGAGTGTTTAAAATGGAGACAAATTGAGTATTATATCGCAATCGATTCTTTGTGTTGACTTGTAACCCCCATGGTGGCCCAACTCAAAAGTAGCCCAAAGAACCGCACCCCGCGACCCCAGAATTTTTACCCGCGGCTGGATTTTCAAACAAGCCCAATTTGGCGTGAAACCGCAAACCTGGCAACTATGGAAACAGATGAAGACAATAACGACATGGGCGTGGCAGACGTGGGGAAACCATAGAAACACACAACAAGGCGGGCTCAAGGAGCAGGGAACAACAGACACGAGGAACAGGGAAACCGGAGTGACAGCTAGGAGAGGGGGGCGTAGCCCTACGTGACACAGTGTCACGTGTGTTGTTTACATTTTTTGTTTACAATGTTTGCACATGGAAAATTGCAATATCATTCATTTAAATCTGCTTAAAAAGAAAGATTTGTAGCCCCAATTTTTTTTGTTTTTTTTTTGGATGGAAGATCGTGATAAAAAATCGAAATCGTGATTTTATGAAAAAAATCGTGATACTATTTTTTTCCCATATCGCCCACCCCTACTACACATCTCTACCTTTAGTGCCTGTCACTGCTACGAGTTATTGTGTGATTTTACAGAAACTATATAACATTTGATATAGGTCCTTTATTAGCTTGACACCAGAATTAGCCAAAATAATTTATAACAGCTAGTACTGACTGGAATCAGCTTTTAAAATGATACTGTTGATTATCCTGAATGGAGTAAATTTCACCTTCATGTCTCCAAAACCTTGGGGATTGGGGATTCTGTGAACCACATCCCTGATATTTTACGATGGAGTATACAGAATTCTATTTCATCATATACTTATTCATAACATCGATCTATTATAATGCAGTGTTGGTTACTTGGGAACTGAATGCTTTGTGACCTAAAAGTATAGGAGACTAGAGAGAGTTTTTGGTTTTGTGATTTTGTGGTTGTAGATTGAGTCATGATGTTTGCTCAGTAACATCTCTGTCTTTTCTAAAGCCCACCAGTGCTGGGGATGATGAGAACAAACTGTCGGTATGTACATCTCAACTCAGTCTCCTCATGTCTCTCATCTCAACTCAATCTCATGTCTCTCATCTCAACTCCTCATGTCTCTCATCTCAACTCAATCTCATGTCTCTCATCTCATCTCAGTCTCCTCATGTCTCTCATCTCAACTCAATCTCATGTCTCTCATCTCATCTCAGTCTCCTCATGTTTCTCATCTCAACTCAAACTCAAGTCTTCTCATGTCTCTCTTCGTTTGACAGCTCACTGATTACATTAGCATGGACTAACTTCGATGTTGATGTACAATGAGATTAAATTATCGTTCTCATTGGCTGTTCTTCAGGCTAAACCCCGCCTCCAGAGAGGAGGAAGCTCCGCCTCTTTGCACAACTCATTGATGAGAAACAGTATTTTCCAGCTGATGATCCACACATTGGACCCACTCACCGAAGGTAACATTCATTCATCCAAATTTACAAACACACACCAAACACACACTGTAACATTTAATAAGCATATGAAGAAACAAAAAAATGCTAATTCGTCTTATTAAACACATTGGGCTTCAGGAAATAACATTTTCATATTCTTATTCTGAATATATCATACCCGTTTCATGCAGTGGGGAACCGTCAGGGCCCTCTACGCCCTCTCAGAGGGCCTAAAATACTTCTTAAAACATAAATATATATAATATAATTTATCCAATTTTTAAAATCTACTTAGAGTTTGACAATTGACATCTAAGCAATTACAAAAATATAAGCATTGTTTACATATTCCGCTTCCGAGGAACATGGAGCTGTGAACCTTATTTTGTTGGAACCTTATTCTTGCTTAAGAAGTTATCTAGTACAGATATTATTGTTTATTGCGTTTTTAAAGCTGTACTGTCGTCAGCTTTAAGGAAAGGAAAGGAAAACACCTTTTTTCCGGGGGGTGGGGATGGGAGCAGGCCCAGGTTTAATGGTCACGGTTCGCTACTGGTCTCATGCAGGGGCGATTTTAGGATCTGGTCTTTAGGGGTGCCCAGCCCCCAGTGCTCACAGAGGCACAATACCAAAGTATTGCGCAGGTGCAGAGCAAGGTTTTTGCATAATATAATATTTAAAAAATGTGTTGAGCCAGGGGGTGCTGAGCAACTTCACGGTGGTGCTCTAGCACCACTAAAAATACCCTAGCCTCGCCCCTGGTCTCATGTACTGTTTATACATCCGTGACATGTCAGATTCACCAAATCCTTGAAAGTTCACCATAAAATGAAAAGGTGTAAAAGACTTTCATGATCAGTCCTGTTTGTACAAGAGCGCACGTTCCCAAGAATCATTAATCATCATGTTTGACGCCAGAAAACATCATTTCAGGGAGGTTCAAGGAGAAGGCTTCTATTCTACACAGGATTGCAAGAAAAAAAGACCACGATGAGGCGAATGGTGTGGGTGAGTTAACTTTCTCACATGAGCTTCAGTTAAACAGCAGAGGCTGGCAGAATAAATGTGACATCCCTCACGGGGGGGGGGGGGGGGGGGGGGGGGGGGGGGGACACTGAAGGAGCAAGTACTGAGATTTATACTTTAGATAGTATATGCATTCACTGTGACTTCTGTAAACAGAGCTGAACCTGTTAGCCTGTTAGGAATGAAGTTCAAATTATCATCATATTCTTCTATTTTCCTTTACTAGATTTTTAATTAATTTTAAGAATCATGTGATTTGTTTCTTTTTCCTCCTGTTTTCTGCAGTCGATAAGAAACTGACCAACAGCACCCGGGTGGAGGTGGAGGTGACTCCACCCATGAATGGAAATATAGGGCATGAGGTGACACAAACATGTCAAAACACAACACAGGCAGACCTATAGATGACCTGTAGATGACTGTGACCAGTCATGGCCTGGTGGTAGGGAACTGGTCTTGTGACCGGAGGGTTGTGGGTTCAATTCCCAGACCTGAGGCCGTGACTGAGGTGCCCTTGAGCAAGACACCTAATCCCAACTCCCCGGGTGCCGGGCTGGGGCTGCCCACCGCTCTGAGCACCGCTCTGGCGGTGTGATCCACCGCCCCCTAGTAATCACTAGTGTGTGTGTTAACTGCACCGATGGGTTAAAAGCGGAGGACAAATTTCGATTGCAGTGTAAAAAATTACAATTGACAAAATGTGGCACATTTACCTGTGCTTGTTTTGTTTGGTTTTTATTTTGTTGCAGCCTGAGGATGAAGAGGAGGATGAAGACAAGCCCCTGAGCCTGGCATGGCCGGACACAGGCCGAAAGCAGGCAACGTACCTCTTCATACTCCCCATTGTGTTTCCGCTGTGGCTTACACTGCCTGATGTTCGCAGAGAAGTACGAAACCGTACACCGCACACATACCTGCACTGCAGACGTCTTGTTAATACAGTACACATCACAGACGTCACATTCTCATTTCCCATTTACATTGTAAACAAGCAGATAAAGAGACTAGGCTGATGCATCTTACCCACTCTAACACGACCCTTATCCTCGCGTTTGGTACGTTAAACCTCTGGTAATGAAACATTCCCCTGGCGCATATTACTTTGAAGTCACTCTTTGATCTGGCTCGTCCCAGAGCTTCAAATACAGCTGTTTCTCTGAAGGTCTGATTGGCGTAAATTGGGAGCCTGTGATGTAATTTAGCTGGAGAATGTTGCAGAAGGATCTTTCTTTTAATTTATTCTTTATTTTTTCTTTCACTCAAGAGTTCAAAGAGGTTCTTTCCCATTACATTTCTGGGGTCTATCAGTTGGATTGCCATCTTCTCCTACCTGATGGTATGGTGGGCTCACCAGGTGAGCAGCACACACACACACACACACAGACACACACACAGGCACACACACACACACACACACACAGACACACACACACACACACACACACACACACACACACACACACACACACACACACACACACTTCTGAGGAGTACGGTAGTACCTCTACCCCACACTCCTTGGTGATTTGTCCACTCTAGCAAACCTGTTTGAGCTCACAGCTGATTCATTAGCCCAGTTAGGCGTGTTGAGGGATGATTATTCCGCAGGTGGGCGAGACCATCGGCATCACGGAGGAGATCATGGGCCTGACGATCCTGGCGGCCGGAACCTCCATTCCGGACCTCATCACCAGTGTGATCGTGGCCCGTAAGGGTCTGGGAGACATGGCCGTGTCCAGCTCTGTGGGCTCCAACATCTTCGACATCACCGTGGGGTACGCCTGTAGTCTGAGCAGCTCACGCACCTGAACTGACCTGTGCGCGGAGAGGAACGGTGTGTCACATGACGCATTCAGACTGACACTTCAGCCAATCACAGCAACCGCCACACTTCGGCTTACGATAATGAGGCATGCTGCGAATTTAACAACAAATTATAATGAACGCTGGTTCTCTGTTGAGTCAAGGCAATACCTGGATACATTAGTTGTCATCCAGTCAAATGTCAAAGTCAATTTTCGATCTAGCTGTTCAAGCCACATTTGATACATCTGAATACATCTGCTGCATGACAGATAAGTATCAGATTGAAGTATGACATGAAAATGTGCTGAATCAGAACTGACAAGGTCAAATCCAGTTTGCTTTTGCCAAACAGATAACACATCTGTATCACACATGATAAAAGATCAGGTTCAGGCCTCTTTTACTGTGTGAATGCAGTCTTAGGTTCACAGATACTGGCACACTTACAGAGCCCAGATTTGACACGACGCGTGGTTTAGGCATGTGATGAGCTATAGGAATAATAATGTGCTTTGTCTGTAGGGAGGAGTTTCTCATCCCGGTGGTCAGGGTTCTGCAGACAGTGCTCAGTTCTGCTTTATCCCATCTCTGTGTTCCGCACATGTTGCTGGTTTACCTGGGATTGGGAACATGGGTTTGGTGGGATCCTGATGACTGGATTACGTAATTTCTGCTTCGTTTGGATTAAATGTGCTTGTTTGTTTGTCTGCTTTCCCCAGTTTGCCTTTTCCCTGGCTGTTGTATTCGATGATGCACAGCCTGAAGCCCGTCACAGTGAGCAGCAACGGGCTATTCTGCGCCATCGTGCTGCTCTTCCTCATGCTCCTCTTCGTCATCATCTCCATCGCGGCGTGTAAGTGGAGGATGAGCAAGCTCCTGGGGTTCTTCATGTTCCTGCTCTACTTCGTCTTCCTGGTGTTCAGCGTCATGCTGGAGGACAAGATCATCACCTGCCCCGTGTCCATCTGAGGGCCTCGTAGGGCGCCCCCTGCTGGAACCGCGCAGCAGAGCACTGCCATGTGGAGGGAAAAAAGGAAGCAGGACTTTCAGTCTCTGTATTTTACAGTCAAAAGTGCAGGATGATGTAACATAAAAACATTCTATGATGTAAATCTCCATCCATAAAGGAACTACGAGTATTCTGTTTGTTTTGATAATTATAATCGTTTTTGCTGCATGTGGCCCAAAGCTCCACGTGGGAAGACATGCATGCACTGTGTTTTGACTGTTGTAGTGAGGGCAAGGTAGGACACTGAATGCAGAGGATGTGAAGCTGGTGGACACTAGGACCTGAGAGGCACCGATGGCAAAGAGGAGGCTCACATTGCCTCTCTCTCTGAATTCTCAGGGGAAATGTGGAGAGGGCAAAACTGTAAGGATGTCCTCACTCAAACAAAACAACACAATGACAACAAAACATCAACAGTTCAGAACTGGAACACAGAAAACAAAAAATAAACTGAAAACTGGGGCAGAGATGGCATTGCGCTATTTTGACTCCCTGTTTGTTAGGACTTAACACTGTACCTGTGACTATCAGATTTTAACAGTTAAGGTTTTATTTTAGTGTTAAGGTCTTTCCTGTATTACTAAAGCATACCACTGTGAAATTCAATGAATCATCACTGATTTTTCACTGAAGAAACACTGAACATAATCAACAAAGGCTTATCTATTGTATCTGTGCAACAATGTACATGTTAACTGTCTAACTGGTATTTTTGTAATGTCAGCATATCAGCACAGATGTTCGGGAGTTGGACGTCTGGCTTCTTCAAAGCTTCGGGAGCCCAGCTGCCATCTGCACTGTAGAACTAGTCGTGCTTTTATGTTGAAGGGCTCTGTCTTTATAAACATGTTTGTTTCCTGTTTAGGCTTCAAAGAAAAGATCAGATATATGCAGAATGTGTGAACTCAGACCAGACATCCCAGACAGACCTGACAGACCAGACGGACCGGACAAACCGAACAAACTAGACCAGACAAACTGAACAGACCTGACAGACCAGACAGACCAAACAGACTGGATAGACCAGGGGTGGCCAACCCGTCATAGACCAAAAGCCACTTTTCTTACTGTGTTACTGCAAAGAGCCACATCGTACATGGGCGAGTGTAATCTGTTGAGTGAAATGTAGCAGTGTGTCGCCCCGTTTGTGCAGGTGAGCCCGCATGAAACCAGGCAAAGAGCCGCATGCGGCTCGCGAGCCGCGGGTTGGCCACCCCTGGTATAGACCATACAGACATTCTCAACTCTTTTTTATTTATCTGCTTCTGTCTGGCACACACTCCTGCTGATAATAATACCAGTAAGACATGGTTATGAATTTACTAGGCTGTTTCTTCATCCTCAAATTATCTTGGACATTTAACATTTGTATCTACAGCACTGGGCAGACGCCCTTGTTCACAGTGATTTGGGAAAGTGCTTTGTAGTCAAGTACATATCCTCACGAGACACTAGACAGATCTATAGACAGGCTAATGTATCCATAATAAAGAGCTGTTATTGGTCATACTGCTAACAGACTTGCTGATGACAGGTATGATGTCACTATTCTGCATCTGGCAGATGTAAATGAGATGTAAATTATTATTACATGTTCAATGCAGACCTACACTATGCTTAGATAAGAAAATCCCATATATTTAACCCTAACTCTATATTTAACCCCTCATATCTACACCTAACTCTATATCTGGTGCCCCTATATCTAACTCTAACCCCAACAATTTATCTAATCTACTTTAAAGTGTGAGATCGATTTACAGAGCGAATTCCAGCTGTTTTCATTTCAAGTGTTTGATGTTGAAGTAAAAATGACAGTCCAGTCGGTTGAATATCAGGAGTGACACCTGTTT
This sequence comes from Brachyhypopomus gauderio, assembly GCF_052324685.1. NCBI lineage: Eukaryota > Metazoa > Chordata > Actinopteri > Gymnotiformes > Hypopomidae > Brachyhypopomus > Brachyhypopomus gauderio. The sequence goes on along the minus strand of NC_135211.1, from coordinate 39,073,417 downwards.
TCTTAAGGCCCCGCCTCTAGTGATGGGGAGGTGACCTTACTACTATCAAAGCCCAGATTTGCATAAATTGCAATGTATCGTTTGTGAGTTGATTCGAACTACGTAATAAACGCGTGTGTCACGTGACATTCCATATGCTACTGGCGACTAGATGAATGATGAATTAATGTCTAACACTGCGGGATTAACTCATTTCAATTAAGGATGAATTAATCTCTAACACTGCGGGATTAACTCATTTCAAGAGGCTAGTTTCAGTCAACCCTTCCGAGCTACTAGCTCAAAACAGAATTTCTCTTTCATAAATTATTTACTGGTCAACGATACTGGAATGAAAAGGCATGTGTGGTTAGTGGAGGGTAGTTTTAAATGCGGCTCGCTAGTTTAGATTAAGTTAAATTGACAGTGTTGAATAAAAAGTGCAGTTGTGGCACTGGAGGAGAGTGTAAACCAGGGGTACTCAATTAAAACTCACTGAGGTCCAGAGCTAAAATTTCCTCCTAGTAAAAGGTCCGAACAAAAGTCCAATTTTGTCTTGTTCACCCGTATTTTTTTACATTTTTACTGTTAACAAATGGCACTTAGGACAACTAGCTATTTTACAATATTTAAAATAGTCCCAGGCAAATAATTTTAAAACCTTTATTTCAGAAAACAGAAACCTCAAAATCAAATACATTTTAAAAGTGCAAACAGAGCCTCTTTTTTTCTCTTAAAATGAAGAAGTCCAAGCCTAGAGAATTGAAGGCTTACAGTTCAAGTAAAAAGTTAACAGAGACAACCTGCTTCAGATCTATGTGTCTTATTCTCAGCATCTCTTTTATTGCTGCATATATATCATCTCCTCTTGAATGTGTTTCCAGTGGTTAGACCCAGCAGATCCTCACAGAGTTCCTTCCTATCTTTGTGATAAAGTCTCACACACACTAAAAGCTGGGCATTATCAGTAACATCTGTAGACTCATCGATGGCCAGATATGCATTGTGCACTCTGAATAGCTGCAAGCTGTGCCAGTACATCACCTGCTAATATTTCTGATTTTCTGGTTGCTGTTGAAGCTGATATAGGGATTTGTTTTATTTTTTCACATATATCGTATTTTTGTTTTCCATCAAATAATGTCTCAGCAACAGCATTTAAGCACTCCTTCACGACTGTCCCGTTATTAAATGTTTTTTAATGTTGCCCCAAAATCCACGATACCTTCAGTGAACATTCGTTTGCACGTTGCTGGGCTGTAAAAGTATGTGTGATGAGTCGGGTAGATCTGTCGTACTGGGCTTGCAGTTCGGTTAATTTGCGTGCTCTCTGCTCGGACTTCAGCGGATAACTTTGCTCAAAAGAGCTGTTTCTCGTTGCCACTTTTAATTAATGCAACCGTTTCTGAGCATATAAGACAAGCAGGTTTTGACCTGCCTGCAGGAAGAATGAACATAAATTTATCTGTCCACTCATCTTTAAAACAGTGGTTTTCAGCATCAACTTTTCTTATTTTGGAACAAGCCATAACCTCCTCCGCTCTGCTCGGCTTTGCCCGGGTGAGATAGTGGCACTGGTTGCGCAGGGCAAACAAAAGATTTGATCGACTCAACTGAGTGACGCTATTACCGTAATAACTGCAGTAGAGGTTTCTGCTTGACTCTGCACCTGTCCTTCGCCGGAAAAAATGCTCCATGAAAATGATCTAATTTTGTGAATTCATCATGTTGGGCATGGGTCCGGACAGAACCATCTCTCGGTCCGGATTCGGACCGAGGTCCGCGGTTTGGGGATACCTGGTGTAAACCATAGAGTCCGGTATGAAGAGCTTGTGCACTGTCCGCTGGGGGGCGCCAGTGAGCACAACCAACCCGGAACACACAACAAGGAAGAGGAAGGGGGACGTGTGTGTTGATGTTTGGAGTTGAAGTTGTTTGGAGTTTAAATGACGCACAGAGTGGACTTTTTACTAAATGCACAGAGGCCGTTCAAATAAACAAATATTCTTTAACAATTTAGATTATTATTTTATTTAACAAGGTAGCTTGTAGATTAAAAACATGGTGACCGCGCTCTTCCTGTTGACGTTTAATCTCATGTTTCTTCCTGTCGTCGACTGTTGGGACGACGGTGAGTTCATTTAAACGTTATATTTGCTTTGTTTAAGCTTAAGACGAATATTTCATATAAATTTATATTTCATTTTCACACTTTGCTGATGATGTGAACATAACATCTTCCACCTGGGCTGTAGGCGCGGTCCTGCTCCGGGATGTTCAGGTGATCACACTCCACCGGGGCCGGTACACCACTGCGCGCCGCACCAGTCCGGTCCCGCAGCTCCAGTGCGTCGGGGGTTCCGCGGGCTGCGCTGCTTTCGTTCCGGAGACCGTCCAGTGTCAGAACAGAGGATGGGACGGAGTGGACGTGCAGGTATTTAACCTCATCAGGAGTATCATTGTGGCACAACTTTGACGTCTGTCGGTGATTAAAGCTGTAAATGCCAATCTCAACATCAACCACCCTACACTTCCAATCGAAGACCATTCCAGTGCTGGTTTTGCACACCAGTACTTTGACATAAGATCTTCTCTCTCTCTCCTCTTCCTGTCTCTGCAGTGGGAGTGTAAGGCTGACCTGGATAACTGGTACAGGTTTGGCAAAGTGGCGGTGTCCTGTGAGGGCTACAACAGCCCGGATGACCCGTACATCCTGAAAGGTTCGTGCGGTCTGGAGTACTCTCTGGAGCTCACGGCCGAGGGTCGGCAGCACCAGGGCGCCCGCGGCTCGTCTGGGTTTTCCGATTTTGCCTCCAGCTTTTTCCAGAGCAAGGGTCACGGTGCCAGCAGCGGTGGGTATCACCAGCAGGGCGGCTCCACGGGGGAGGGTGCGGGCGGCCTGCTGGTCATCGCCCTCTTCCTGCTGCTAGCCTACGGCGTCTACAAGATGTTCTTGTGCAACCCTGCACATGGCCAGCAGGGTTACCACAGAGACTCGGCCCAAGATTCCACCGGACCTTGGGATGGTGGCTATGGCAACACGGGCCCGCCCCCTCCGGGGTTCAAGCCTGATTACACAGGTTAGATGAGTGGGACGGCAGTGCATGTTGAGAGTGCCCTGTGTTCAGTATTCATATGAACTTTGGTTGTAAACATGCAGTTAGTTTGTTTTTTGTGGAGTTCTCCACCCATCCCACTTTATCAGCAATTATTACGAGCACGATTGTATTTCAACAACAGTTATAAGTGTGGATTAGTGCAGACATGTCTGAATGTGTACGTGCTCACAGCTTTGTGTCTTTCCTTCACTGCAGACCCCCCTTCTGGCCACGCCCACCCGGGTCCCAGTTACGGTTTTGCTGATGCCTTTACCCGCCCCCAAACCGCTGGGGCTGGATTCAGACGGCCAACAGGGCTCGGGGGAGGGGGATTCTGGTCTGGGATGGGTACCGGTGGACTGCTGGGATATCTGTTTGGCAATCAAAGGTCAGTGGGGGATTTGGGCATCAGGGGTGTGTAAGTTCTTTTGCTGGCCAAACAGCTCTGTTCTGGTTCCTTTGGGCTGTGAGACGCCTACACTTTTTTAACCTACAGTTTAGTGTTTAGTACACTCTTTACACACTCTAATTATACATTTTAATGTAGGTCTCAATCTTCTCTCTGTCGTTGTAGGCGGGGGCCGACCATGGGTCCTGCTGGCCCTTCATACCACACCCCCTCTTCTCCACCCAAAACAAGCTCAGGAACACGCACAGCTTCAGGTAAACAACAACAATAAACAAACATCTTGGAACCGTATGATTATTTAATGAAGTACCTATTAAAACATTTTAGGTGTGTTGGTATGGGATTTCAGGGGTCTTGTACAGAATATGTGAGAATTGTATTGATTAGTTAACTTTATTTGAAATGCAGGGTTTGGAGGGACTAAGAGAAGATGAAGAGCACTGTGAACCTGCTGAAGTCTCGGAGCCAAAACGTATGTAAAGAAAACAAATATGGAAGACATGGATGTACAACAGGGACAACATTGGTGTGTTTGTACTACAGAACTGGTGTCCTAGATTGGCGAACTAACCTCAGATTCAAGAAGATCTGTGCCGATGGAAGGAGGTTTGGTTTCAGCTGTGCCCAACCTGGAAAAGCTTTAGCCTAAATCACCACAGTCTGGTGAACGAATGAAACCAGATTTGGATTATCTTGTCTGGCTAAGCCAGTGTGATTTTAAACTAAACTCCAGAGTGTGTAGGTAGGATACTGTGTGCTTGCTAGCTTATACTGTAGTGTATATGCTGAGTTTACGCTGTTTGAATTTTATCATAAATGTGTTTTTGTTTGTTTGGTTCGATTTTAAAGTTGCTGGTGTGTTTTAGCACTACTAGCCGTATCATCGTGTAACGTGATTTAACAATGTTTCACATTTTTTAATGAAAGTAACCTGGCAAACTGCAGATTCAAATAGTTCTCTCATTTATTAGTTATTACGAAGCTGTTGAATGCTGAAGTCCAAGTTGTGTCTTTTAATTTAAGTTTTTCTGTATCATATTTTAAACATCTTGTTTTAATTTTACACATTTAGGAAGTGTACCAATCACATTGTATCAGTTTGGCATACACCGTAATAAAGTTTGACACAATGATTTGCAGTTCTGACATTACATTTCCAAGCACATGGATGGTGATTGTTGGCACTTTTATTTCTGTCCCTTTACTGTGTTGATTTCATTATTGTAAAGTTATATCAAATGTACTTAAATACATTACTGAAATAAAATATGTAGGTTTTGGGAGTCCTTGGTCCTTCCTAAGCATGAATGTGTGATTGATCGTTTCCACCATGTAAATCCCTTATTCTGTATTACAGTAACTACTCTGTAATGTAATGTTACTAGCACTGATATAAATATGTATAAATATTCTCAACCACACATGCTCCACACTTGCTCAGTGGTCCATTATTATTATTCATTCTGTACTCTATCTATGAGTCTATCTCTCTTTTAAATCTTCTGTACGTGGTGGATAAACTGAGGTAATTATGGAGATTAATCGTTCATTTTTATGCGTAAAGGTTGTTTTTTTATAAGCACTTTTGATGAGTCTCGTTTTGTGTCTAAACCCCCAGTGCCCCGCCCACTTCCGTTTCCGTACAGGTGTGCTGAGATGTGTGATGTTGAGGTGCGCATATTTGAAGCAAACGAGGGTCTGCACGCCGAAAATGACGTGATCGCACAGTGCGTTTCCTTCTCCACGTCAGAAAGTGCGCTGTCTGGATATATCACAGAATGGTTTGACACCAAGACCACCCATGATCTTCAGAGAATCATCACCACTACTCTTCCCCCACTGCAACGTGTGTAAATTAAGAGCTCTGTATAAAAATACATTAAATATGTCCTAGTAAGGGGCTAATCGGCTCACGAGCACTCAGCAGAGGACAGCGTTCTCAGTGGTGGTGTGTTAGGATCATGTCCGAGTGGATGGGTTGAGTCTTCATACTGGTACACACAAGTCACACTACGCCGGTACCTGCCCACCTCCAGTACCGTTCACCCTTACACCGAAACCCAAAGAAAAACACTTGCTAAGATGCAATTATGACCATTCATGCATTCAGGATTAGGAAGGAGCACCTTCCACAGCTACACTCTTTATTTTAGAAGCAGATGTGAAGTACATTTCACAGAAGTGAAACTGATATAATAAGGAGAACAGGAGTAATATTAACAGTTACCTTCATTTTGGAGAGATAAACTCAATTATCCATTCAAGAAAAAAGCCATTAAAACTTTCACATCATTAAAAACTAAAATGTTTAGATTTTAGACTACAAAAGCGAATTAAGTAAAAACGTAATTCCATGTTAACCAGATCGGTATGATTTATGATGGATATTCTGGTCCTAAAACTGTCAAGTTAACACCACACCTCTTTTAATCAACACAGTGCATCATGAATAAGGTTAATTAGATCTTTGAAACCAGTTTTGCAGGACACACACTTCAGCAGGTTCATATTCAGTGATTTTTATCTTGTTATAATCTGAGGAAAACCTGCAGGCCATAAAAAAAAACCCCTGAAAACTCTTAAAATCACATAGCAACACCTGTTTTAATATTTACTGCATTAAATAACTGCACAATTGTAAAATGTTTGATTGCTTACCTATAGATACATGAGGGGTGTAGGGAGCATGGGAAGCTGCAGTCAAGAACACACAGAAGGCTGTGAGCACATACACACAGTAGTGGATCTAGACCTCCTGGACTAGGAGGGCCAGACTGAGATCAGTATTTCTGTCACAGGGTCATGAAGGGGGTGTGTAATCATGCTCATAATACGTGCATGATGAGTGAGTGTGTGTGTGTGTGTGTGTGTAAATACATGTTTACAACCAAAGCTCCATATGCCTGCTGAACACAAGACACCCTGGACATGTAATGCAGTCTGGATTCCATACCTGTAGCGTCGCGCACATCCGAAGCTGCATTGACTGTGTTGGTTGTGCTCCTCTTGGAGAAAATACACTCGACGATGGCACAAATTATCAGTAAAATAGCGATGCATCCCATCAAGGTTTTTGTAACATCTACGAAGCTCTGCTCATTAGTCAGCTCCAGAGCATACTGCAGGCCACATGAACCCTTCAGGACGTACGGATCATCTGTGCTGTTGTAGCCTTCACATTCAAGGGCCATATTGCCAAATTTGTACTTGATGTCCATGGTTGCATTGCACTCCCACTGCAGAGAGAGAGAGGGAGGGGGGGGGGGGGGGGGAGAGGAAGATATATATATATATATATATATATATATATATATACATATATGTATGTATCTCGGCAAATTCGGCCATTAGCAATATCTTCCAGTAATGCCAACGCTGCCATCTCCCAAGTACTCCAGCACAACATTTAATGCATGTTTATATAATCTAGGCTAAGTGGAAACACGTTGAATGATTATTTCAGTAAGGCAGTGAAATTGTCTGATTAATTTACTGTTTAATTTTCTGATTCATTTACTTTTTGTTACCCAATAAGGGCTTACTACAATGTGTGCGTAAATTATATTTTAATAGTTGTAACTTCAATGCATCAATGCAAGGTTCATTCACCGTTGAACCACAAACGCCCGGAAACTCCAGAATCAAAGCAGACACACACACACTGTAAAAAAAAATCCGTTAAATTTACGGTAAAAGACTGGCAGCTGTGGTTGCCAGAACTTTACCGTTAAAAAAACGGTGACAATGTAAAAAACACTACGGTATCTTTTTTGACAACCGTAAATTTCATCATTTAGAACTGTTCTTTTTACGGAAAATGACTTTACAGCTTACAATAATACACTGTAAAAAAAACGGTGACAATGTAAAAAACACTACGGTATCTTTTTTGACAACCGTAAATTTCATCATTTAGAACTGTTCTTTTTACGGAAAATGACTTTACAGCTTACAATAATACACTGTAAAATTAACAACTTTTTTAAATAAAGCTATTTACGGTGAATAATTTTAAAAACAACTGTTTTACTGTTTATCTCTATGATGAACACATTACAACCATTATTATTTTACAGTATTTGATTGTAAAGTCCAACTTCACAGTAAATTACTGGCAGGCCGCCATCATTAGGGCCTCCCAGTTGTTGCCACCAATGATCTATATTATTATCTATAATATAGATCATTGGTTACCACATTTTAAGGCAACAAGGCACTTTTATTTTGCCTTAGCAACGTAATCACGCATGAAACCGTAATCACGCGTATTAAACACAATACGTGAACCATGAGGGCAGGTCATTAGCATTGTAACATTACACAAACACGGTAGGTAGACTCAGACAATGTACAACTACATAAACTAATACAGGGAGACTTAAACTAACAAAACATATAATCAAATACATAATCAACAACAGCATGTCATAACACTTACACATAACGCGTATCAATAACGGAGCCGCGGGGGCTCATGGGAAGTAGCGCCGCCCCCAGTGGACCGACGCTACACAATTTTACAGACTTTAAGCAGAAAAGCCTAACATTTTCTCAACAATCAGCAGAGCGCCTTGTATGTGCACTGAATTCAAAAATCTGTCCCTGACACAGATACGTAATGTACGGAGCCCGTAAGGTGACATCATGTAAAAAAAATAATAACGCGTGGCCACGACTTACTAGCATGCGAACGCCTTACTAACGTGTGGCCACGACTTACTAACGCGTGCGAACAAGATAATTAACGAGTGCGAACGGGATAATTAAGTATTACTTTATATAAAGCCAGGTTTATCTGCCTTGGGCATTCAGTTAGTGTACATCCCCTCCTTGCCAGTCAGTTCACGAACAACCCTGGGATCTGCTTGTTTTGCTGTGAAAAAATTAACTTTGTTGCCGCGCGTGAAAGGCGACATTAGTATCTCGTTCCCACGCCTTAAGATCTTCGCGCGTTAGTAAGTCGTGGCCACGCATTATTTTATTTTTTACATGATGTCACCTTACAGGCTCCGTACGATTGTGCCGATTGATGAATGGTTTTCACTGTAAATTGAAATATAGGCTACTCATCAGCAAAATCTGTAATTTAGACTGAATATTTTTTTTTTTTTAGGGTAATTCCTTGTTTACAACATTACGGAATTTTCCAATATATTTTACCTAAAATATTGAAATGAACATTAAAAATGTGTGCTTTCTACATATTATGACTGTAAAAATAAATTTTATATACTGTTTATTTTTTTAAAGTAAACTATTGCATCTGTTACAGTGATATACTGTTTTCTACTTTATGATCTTTTACTGTTGCTATTTTATAGTTTATTACCGTAAATTTAACAAACATTTTTTACAGTGCACATACACACACACACACACACACACACACACACACACACACATTAATAACGTACAAAAGGGGACAAATGGGAGGAACACAGACAGTCAAACATACAGGGACAGACACGGGTACACAAACGGATTCCCCAGTGGCCACGCCGGACTGCCTGTGTTAAGTGGGGGTGGCCATCCTGGGGTCATAGGAGCAGGTGTGGGTCCTTTAGGGCCTGCCGAGGGACGTGCGCTCGGGTCTGGACCCTCGTGAAGGCGGCTGGGGGAGGTACACTGCACTTGGGCAGCACAGCCTGCCACCGCCCGTGGGGTCTTGGTCCTGTGGGCTGCTCAGGACTTGGAGGATCGGACGTCGGATGCAGAGGCGCGGCGGCCTTCCTCTCCTCCTCCTCCTCATCTGTCTCCTCCTCCTCAGTGCCCACCTCCTCCTCGGAGGCACTGGAGAGCTCCTCCATTTCTGCCTAATATAGATGACAAATGGGCCAAACACAGATGAACATAGACACGCCCAGAGGGAGGAGTCATGCGCTGTGCTATGACAACACAGTGATGACAAGAGCTTTGTCACTTCGCTTATGTCATAACATCCAACATTAATGAAGGAAATAACATATGTGAAAGCACAAAATTAACATTTTAGCCAAAAAAGGTTTAAAACATCCATCCATCCATGGACGTAATCTTGTAATAAAAAGTGGGGGGGACATGGATTCATCGCTATTTAAATATTTGGTTTTAACCGTAAAAACTGGGGGGTACCAAAACCGGCTTTTGAAAAAGTGGGGGGGACATGTCCACCCATGCCCTACCCAAATGACGTCCGTGCATCCATCCCTTACCTTTTCTACTTAATCCCGCTAATCGGGGTCACAGGGGGTGGAGCCAATCCCAGCACCATCGGGCGAGGGCAGGTACACCATGGACATGCCAACCTCGCCAGTCCACCACATGGCCCAAAAAGTTAACTTATTTCAGTAATTCAATACAAAACGTGAAATGCATATATTATATAGATTTGTGACAGAGTGAGCTACTTCAAATGTTTATTTCTGTTAATGTTGATGATTATGGATTACAGCCAATGAAAACCCAAAATCATTATATCTGAAAATTTGAATATTATATAAAGCATAC